>NW_020447453.1:759486-773465 GCF_003343035.1 Apteryx rowi | reverse complement strand
CGAGCGGCGCCGCGGCTGCGGGAGGCCCTGCCCCCGCCTGGGGATGGCCGCGGCCGCCCCGGCCTGAGCTGGGGGCAGCTTGGGCGCCCTGCGGCGGGTGCGGGGCTTGTGACACCCCCGTGTCCTCCCCCCTCCTGGCTCCTAACAGCGCTCCCCGCTCCTGTGGAGTGGGGCACTGCTCCCTGGATGGCTGGGGCAAGAAGTGGCTGGCGTAGGTGTTCATACATCTCCATCTTCGTCCGATGCCTCCTCGAGTCAAGTAACTGCTCTGGCAGCTGAGTGAGATCTTCTAGATCCCCTATATCTTGCCGCTGCTGTGATGTTCCAGCAAGGGATCGAATCTCAGTGTTTGCATAACTTCTGTCTGTTGCAAGCAAGGCAAAGCTTCTGTTTTTAGCAGGCGGTTGGAGGGTGGAAAGGAGGAGGTGCATCTGCTATGACTGCTTTCTAAGTGCTATTGAAAAAAATAGCAATGTTGCTGTGTTCATAAGCGTTGCTCACCAAAGAAATGTATGATCTAGCTTATGTTCTGTCCATTTTCTCACATGAAAGTTGACTTTCTTCCATATTCTTAGTAGCTGTAAAGTCTTCTATGTGTTTTCTCTTGCCACTCTTTTTTCCAAAAAGTTACTCTAGATTACCTTTAGATATTTGATGACAGTAACTGTAATAATTTTGAGTATTGACTTCTTGTAAAGAATTTAGTTCAACCTGACTAAAATGTGGCCTATAAATGAATTACTGTTGTCTTTGAAGTCTGGAAAATGAGCAACAAGGTGCAAATATATATGTTTGTTGTGCTGTTCTTGCAAATTTTTTCACTCTACCTACTGGAGAACCGAGAAGCTTGGAAGAGTTAGAAATCTCCTTGCCTTCACTGAAGTGAGAATAGGGACGCCTTCACAGAAACACCTTTTAAGATGTTGATTGCTGGGTTGTTTGTTTGTCCCCCCCCCCCAATCTTTTTCTTCTCTATTAATATGTCTTCTGTAAAGCCCTAACTTTCCTATTTTCAGAGTTGTCAATCTGGAATAATTCTGTGACAAGAATTTCTGGTGTAGGTGTTTTCTCAGAATGTGACAAGTTTCTATTCTTCCCCTCCCTCCCCCAAATCAAAAGGCACTATTTAAAAAAAAAAAAAAAAGTGAGCCAGGATTTCTTTTTTTCAGTCTTCTGTGGGCTATTCCATACTTTGAAGAGGGCTGGTTCCAACAGGATTTGAGAAGTTTCTTTAACTTCAGTGAGGAACTATTTGTATCCTCTGGTAAGAGAGCAGATTCCAAAAATTGCTTTTACAAATTGATCATGAGTAAAATAAAAATGATATTTCAGTTTGTAATGTTAGCTTCTGAACTGTTTAATACCTCCTGTGGTTTTTATGCAACTATATGTTTATTTTAGCAACTGGTTTAATTGTATATTAAAGGGTACTTCACATGAGCATGCAGTTATAAGGTGCTATTATAGCTTTACCTTTAAGGCTGTTTCTCATCTTTAAAATAACTTGGAAATATTTTTCTAATGCAATTAGAATATGTTCATATTTAAGAACATATCAAACTTTTACAAGAAGACTTGAATTGTTGTGCTGATTCTGCTCCCTTAAAAAGGGAAAGGGAAATTGACTTGCATTATTGGGGTAGTGGAGACACCTGTGAGGCCACTGTCTTTATATTGCCAATGTTGAATTGCGGAATCTTGTTTTCTTCATGACTTTTTTTTTTAGACATGTAGGGAACTACAATCTCAATATATCTAAAATTGTGTGTTCATAATGAGCATTTTAGTTAGATATGTGACATTTATAAAACTTAAACAGAGAAGAAGAATAGAAATAGAAAGCTATCCTGCATTTATCAATTGTGGCATGAGTGTTAAGGAGAGGTTGGCCATTTCTGCTGACTTGAATCTAGCCTGTCTTTTGAAGCTGTAGTATCTATATGTTTTTCTCACTTCTGAATGGAGTAATAAGGTTTTTTTTCAAGCTAATATATGCTTGCATATACTAGCTTGCAAAAAAGGGGGGGAGGGAATGAAAGCTTTTTTAAAATAAGCGTTGAACTCATTGCTGTATGCTGGGCTTCCACTCATGTAACTAAAAGTGTTCCCTCCTTTCCCCCCCTCCGTGTGTGTGTGACTCATGAAAGAGGAAGCTTATAGGAAGTTACCCATAATCATACTAAGTTGCTGCGTGCAATCTGTAGTCTGTTGCCTCTGATCGCTTGTGGGTTATTTGAGGTGGTCTTTGAAGTAACAACTTGAAAAATAAGGTTAGTTATCTGCTATGTTTACTATCACTCGTATTTTTATGCATGTGAGAGATTGGAGGCCCATCCTTACCCTGTTCTTTATCCTTGTATTAGGAGAGACCTTAGCACTGAAGACTCATTCTTCTAACATACAGTTTACTGTGTCAAGAGAAGCGATAATATATATGTTAGTTTGTTATCAACTCAGCTATTGAAGGTAAGTTCATAGAGACTGATAAACCAGAGAGTCTCTGTGGAAGAAGTCCCAGTCAGGAAGGGTGTGTATACATGGGTGGGTTTTGTTTGTTTGTTTTGTTTTTCCTCTTTGGCTCCTATGTTACGCCTCCGAGGAACAGAGAGGGTAGGGGAATTGTTACTTCTAGCGATTCTTTGTGTTGAGGTAGTGTGATGCATGTATCCATAGATGTTAGGGAAACCACCAGACAAGTTATTTAGCACCTCACTGTTCTTCAGGCTTTTAACTCTTATTTCTTTTTAGCACAGGAAAAGCCTGAAGTATGGTATTTGTGTGCAGTTAGTGGTCTACTTGGGGAGCTGCCTCCTCCCCCCGCCATGTACTCATGAAGTTAAGCTGCTTTGTATGTACATGCTCTCTTTTGTGAAGCAGACTTTACAAGTATCAGTTTTATCTTTGAGTGTTCTATGATGTTTAAATATCTCTGCAGAGTTAAAAAATAAGAAAAAATGCCTAGCTACTTAAGAGATATTTAAATGTATTAGAGAAATACCTAATGAAAATTAGTAACAAGAAGCTGAAGCTAGATGCAAACAGCAATTTTTAACCATTTGCTTAAGTATCCTGCTGTGAACTTATTAAAATTCTAGCTTTTGATAACTTCTTGGAATAAGTGCTCTAGTAAAATACAAGTTGAACTGTAATGGGTTTGTGATAGAAAGTGAATCGGACTAGATGATCTAATGGTCCTTTCTGTCCATACTTTCCCTGAATTTGTCTGCACTTAAAAAGGTTTAATTTCCTTGGCAATGTTCCTTCTCAGCACTTCTTCTTGCTATATTCCTGAAGAAGCCGTGGCTTCAGTAGGAGCTGAAGATCCAGTCTATATAATGTCTATGTCTTAGTGATGCACTACAGCTAATATGGGATATGAGTGCTTTTATTCTACACCCATGTCTACATTCTACAGCTCCATGTCTGAAGTGCTCGTTAAATTTGTTTGAACCTGTTTCTGCTGGGGATTCTTTGGGTCTGTCTCTTCCCTACTTCTTAAAAAGCTTATGCTGAAGTGAGTTTCTGTCATGATGGAAGGAGACTGCAGAGGCTTTCAGTGGTGGAACTGTCCTTTTTCTCTTCTTCCCCTTTTTCTGACCATCCACTAAATAGACTGATGAATTAGTTTGCAGCATCAGTTAGCTGCATAGGTTTAGTTACTGTTTCTGGTGAAGAGCTCTTCCTCTAAGAACTTCATTACAAGATCTGCTGAGTTATGTGGGAGGAACTCTGTTTAAAAAAAAGTTTGTTTGTTTATTTATTTTAGAACTAAGGATTGGCAGACTTCTGTTCCTGTGCTTTGGCCAGTTCTCAAGTAAAGCTGGCTTCACTTGGTACTATGTGTCTGCATAAGTTAGTTTGGGATCACTGCAGTTAGAGCTATTGCTGACCTTACTTTTCCTGCTTATGCACTCGCAGTGTCTAAGAGTTACTGTATTAGTTTTGCATTATCGATCTTCCTGTGTTTATCCACATTATCCAAATCACTCTTACCCTAATACTTGAGCTTTCAGAGAACTGGTCTGTAGTATTTTTAATGACTTTTATTTTATTTACTGACTCCAGCAGTTATCCAGGACTGTATGCCTCTCTTTGGACAATGAATTTAAGCCTCCTAACAAAAAGCTTTTTGTTCTTAGCTGCCTTTCACAAACCTCTTGAAAATCTTAGATGAACTGAGACACTAGCTTTTTAGTTTTAAGAACTCTTAGTACATCAAATGATACTGCTGTTAATATTCAAGGTACATCTATTTGTTTTTGAATCCAAAAAACGTTTTTGTATGCCAAGCTCCTTCAGTGTTTTGGGAGGTACACGTGCTTTGGGAAGTAGTACTTTTGTCTTCATAGAACAGTTTGGTTCCTGAAGTCTAGGCTATGCCCTTAATTTATTTTCATTGATTTTTAAAAGCTCTAAGCAATTGGAATAAATGTTAGTTTTAGTTTTCATGGCAGAGGAAAGCATAGAGTCCTAAGGTTGTTCATTCAAAAGGTGAAATAAGAGTATTCCTTACATGTGATAAGGGAAGCAAATACAAGCTGACAAGTTAGGCAAAAATTCACAGCAAGGCAAAAATTATAAGATGACTGTGTATTCAAGTTGCTGATATTCTGTGAGGCGTTAGTCAAATCCGCTTACTGACAATGCAGTAAGAACCAGCAATATTAAGACAATTAAATAGCTATGTTTCCTGTGCTGTGCCTCCAGTTTTGGAGCAGGAGGCACCTGGCTTTCAGGTAAGGAAAGACACGGGAGTTTGTAGGGTTTTTTTCCCCTGGTAGGAGGGGAGTCTGAAAACTGGAAAGACTGTTAATTAAGAATAAACTTAAAAACTTGCATGAAGAGAGTATTTTTACACTTATAGTTTATAATTTGTTTTTACTGTTATCATCATTCTGAAAGAAAGGTACTTACAGTTGTAAAGTTTAAGATAGTTGTATAGATTAGAAGACTGATGCAGGATTAGATTTTCATCGGGAATACTTAATAATTGAGCTACCCCAAAATTACACTACTTAAACATAACCTTTTGTACAGAAACAAGCAGTTCTGCTTATAATGGGTGTAAACTGTTTTTTAAGCAAAATAGTAACACTAACAGCCTTCTATGCTAGTAGATCTTTACTGTGAGGGTGACTGAGCACTGGAACAGGTTGCTCGGAGAGGTTGCGGAGTCTCCCTCCTTGGAGATGTTCAGAAGCCATCTGGATAGGGTCCTGGGCATTGTGCTCTAGGTGACCTTGCTTGAGCAGGGAGGTTGGAATAGATGATCTCCGGAGGTCCCGTCCAACCTCAACCATTCTGTGATTCTACTTTATCAGCATATGACATCAGCATATTAATGTAACTGTTTTCTTTCATCGTGATAATTTATACTGATATAAAACTTGTTATGTTGGTAAAATACATAGAGGAGATATACCAGCATTACTGTATTGACAAAATCAGTATGTGCTCACAGTATATGTAAGAAAATTCTTCAGTTCTACAGCTCTGCTTCCATGCTGGGTTTTGCAACAGTAGCACATTTGAGTGTTTAACAGATGTGCTTAATGATTCTTTTCTTCCCAGGGTGTTTTAAATGTAACACAGTAACAGTGTTCAAGTAGTTTCCAGCAATACTTGATAGCTATTCAGTACTATGTGTAGAATATTGCATGCTGTTTAAAAGGCAGCTGTATTTGAATAAAATTGTGTTGTCTGGGGTTTTAAACTACCAAGAAGAAATAGTAGAGAGAGCTTGCTAATCTGTGAAAATAGTTTAAAGTAAGAAAGCAATTACCATCTGGTTCGGGTAAACTTTTTTTAGAACTGTCCTATAGTTTAAAAGTTATGCTTGCGAAGAAGTTCAAGTAACCAAGTGTCTATTTTTTAGGAAACCAGGTTTCTCACAATCATGATATGTTAATGTTTTGAAATAACTTTTCAATTACTGTTTCTGTTCGCAGGACTTTTTCTTTAAACTTTAAAATTTTCTCTTTTTTTTCTTTAAACTTCAAGAGACCTATAGGTAATGGTGTTGAAAGAAATGTGCAATAATGTAAAGTAAATTTCAGTTCACTTCCTAAAATTATAGGTAATGTCAGAAGCTTATTTTTTAGCAAAAGACTTGCTGAATTTCAGCATTTTCTCTGAAGCACAGCTTCTTGCAAATACGTTGGCCAAGTGATTCTACTTTGTCTTCCTTGGACTTTTCCTTTTAAATTTCTGTTTTGTACTATTTTTTTCCTTGTTTTATTGCAACCAAATTCTTCCTATGTTTTACATCTCTGTTCTTTGCATGTGCTATGCTTATACCTTCTTTTATGTGGTTTTAAAATACTGTCATCTGCCTTTGGAAGCAGTTCAGTTTTCATTCCGCACTGTTTGAAGGAGTGCGGATAGTTGGGTGAAGTATAAACTTTTGAATAGCTTGCTCTGCTCAAAGGAACAATTTTTTTTTTTTTTTAGATGTTTGCAACTGCTGTTTCTTTGTTCAACTGAATGACTGTTAACCAGTATCATTAATTTTGTGTGTATGTGTACTTATGGGAGACTTTCAGTTTTATGGTTTGAGAGGGAGCGGCTGTCTTTTTTTTGCATTAGATGGTCTGATCAGACCTCTGAAAACTAAGCCATGTTCCTGTATCGTTCTCCCCTCTCCCTGCAAACAGCTGCAGCAATTTCATGTGTCAGGTATGTGACGTTGCTGTTGTATAATAGAGCCATACTGTATAATAGATCCATGTAATTGCTTACTGATGAAAAAGTTGTGTACCTGTCTATGGGTACATCCTATCTCTTTGAAGTCCATCTGATGTCTTCATGGCTATTCTTTGAGAAGGGAAAACAATTAAACATGTCTATTCACTATAAACTATGTGAATCTTTGTTTTGCTGATGACAGATGTCCTTATTAAATTATGTAATCACTTCAGATACTGAAATTATTTTACAGACTCATAAGAAATAATCTGATGCTGAAGAAACTCCTATAGCAAGGAGTTATTGCTTTTAAAGGAGCAGCTGGACTCTGTATAAATAGAACATGAAAATCTGAATAAAACATAATGTAAAAACAATCTTGCTACAATGTTATTGAATCACCAGTGCAAATCTGTATGTGTAGAAAGCAGGTAACTTTGGGCCCTCTAGTAGTGTAGCAGGCTTAATCTTTAGAATTTTTTGATGGAATTATAGTCCTTCTGCTAGAGATCTTTCCCAGATTGCCTTGTTAGGGGAGTATGGAGAAGACTATACCATGTTTCTATGCTTTAACTAGTCTCACTGTAGTTAATTTTGAAATAGAAGATTATTTATGATCTTTCTCAAAACATCCCCATTCCAGGAAAATCCTACTACTTACTATTAATAAAGTATCAATTCTGTTTTTTTATTATTAGATTGAAAATTTAAACATAAATCTTCAAAATTTCTATCCAGAAACTTTCATATCTGCATTTCTTTGTCCCTCAGTGTTGCCATCAAGATCCTGTTGTGCTACAAAACTAAAGCTTAGGTAGTCTTTTTTAAGTCTAGTGTGAAGCCGCTTGGAAAACACACAAATAGCAAAGTTCTTGTTTTCCGCCCCCCCCGCCTCCTCTCCCCTTATTTTCACGGCAAATTCCTGTTTCAACATCATCAACTTAAACAAAGGAAACTTGCAGGAATATACAGCTGTTTTCCTCAGTCAGTTCTTTTGGAGAAATTAAATTCTAGGTAGTCTCTAGAAGCTTTTTTTTCTAGAAACTTCGTACATATCTATGCTGGATTTAATTACTTCATCAGGTGACCGAAGATGGTAAACCCACCTGACTTCTCATTGTATGACTCATAGTTCATTTTAATTTAATCTAAACCCCCAAAACTGAAGGGAACAACAGAGAGGAAATATGGTACCTCCAAATCTCTTTGAAACACTCATTTGAAACGTTATGGTTCAGAAACCAAAGAATTAAAAAAAAAAAAGTACAATAGAGAACTGCTTACATGCAAAAATGTGCATTGTTGTTCAGTGAAAATCAGAGCATTATGTATAATTTGTTTTTTCTCTGAATTAAATATTAGGCTTACTGATAATCTCAGTATAAACCATAGAATATACTGAAAAGTCAGCACAAGCAGCTGAATAAATAATGCTTAATTGTCCAGACATAGCAGGATGTTGAATAATAAAATATGTAATTGATAAAAACCCTTTTAAAAAGATAAACATACAGCAGTGTACCACAAGGTCATAAATATGTAGGAAATAGGTTCATTAAGTAAAGATATGAATAGATCTTTATTTTCTAGGGGTTTGTGTCCCAAGTCTTCAATCAGTTAAACTCGCTGTTGCATCCTTCAGCCTCCAGCCACAATACTGCCAGCTGGTTCTCTTGTTCCTGGTAGCCCTCTTCAAAAATTGCTCTTCCTTCACCTTCTAGGTCTGTGTTTCTTCATGCTCACAAGCGACAGTCTGGGCAGGAGGCACCACATGGTACTGCTGATTCTGTGCTCGCAGGCTGATAGACCAAACCAAATATGGAGCCACCGACTGTAGTCTTTCTCTCAGGSAATGTTATTTGGATGTTTGTTCTACCAGTCGCCAATTTCCATGAAACCTGTTTAATTTCATCTCCAAGACCTCTGTCAAATTTGTTAAAATCTGTCAGTAGTTTAAAAGTTAATGGAGGGAATAGAGAGGATGGTGCAGGTGGATGGATTGGTTAATTTCAGAAGCCTCATTTTCCTTAGAAAACCAAGCTAACACATCTCAAAAGTGAGGAAAAACTGCAGGGGTGACTTTTTTTCCTGTGTGTTGTGTTGTTTTTCTTTGTTTTGTAAATAAGATATCCATTTATATTTTTGGTTTCCTGTTTTTTATTTTTCTGTAACCTATGTTGAACTAGTTTGTTGATGATGATGATCCAATGTCTCTTCTCTAGTAGTTTAATCTAGATACATGTCATAACTGACACAGTGCTCTGGAATCAACCCTTGATCCTTTTCCTAACTTTAGTTCACCTGAGTTGTTTGAACTGGAGCTCACTTAGCAATCTTGTTTTTTACTGTCACTTGACTTGGGCTACAATTTAAAAACATTTATGCCAAAAATATGAAAGAATGATTAGAGAAACCTAGCTCTTGCCCAGTTGCTGCTAGGTGCACATTTGTGGAGTTGACAAAAGATAAAATCCCAGAAAATAAAGAGAGTTATAACTTACTGCCAATGTTTTTACATTTAATTAACTTTGCTAAATTCAGTGTTCCATTTTTAGGGACCTGTTTTTTCCCTTCCCCCCGATTCTATATATAATTTCTGGAAACATTGAGTTATTCCATAATGACATGCATTTACCTAAGAATTATGCAGAAACACTTCCTCATGCTCACTCTCCCCTCATAGTTCATCAGTTTAGTTCAAGCCATTCTATCAGTGAATTCAGTTAGTGGATTATTGTTGTTTGAATTCTAAAGTGCTTGTTGCAGATGAAAAATTGCCTAGTCTAACAGTAGAACTATTCTTTCTGGGAGGCATTTAGATCATGCATATTTGTGACCTTACAGTGATTTGAGACTGGGTGATTTTTTTCCCCCCTGAAAGTAGAATGATAGGCATGCTCCTTTAATAGTCTGATGTATTAAAATACTGATAGATATTTATGGTTCTGTCTGAACAGATTTATTTATTTTTCTTGTAGTGAACTGTTGCTTTTTGTGAACTGGTTTATTGTGTTTGCTGGTTTACAGTTGTGTTCTATTAGATTGGGACCTGTATGTGGAGTTTATATCGCAAGGTGGACAAAAATGGGCATTCAAAAAAAGTAGCACATTCTGATTTCAAATTTCTACTTTCCATAAATATCTGGAGATCTGAATGGATTTTTATCAATAATTGACTTGTTTTTTCCTAGTTGATTTTCTTTTTTTCCATTGTAAATGTTGATATTATCAATTTAAGAAGTGATACAACACTTTAAGTATCTCTGCTTCTAACGGACCTTCACCCTATTCCTCTTCCATGCTCGTTTTTTATGTGTTTGTCCAAGGCATCATCACTTCTTATTCCTTGGTGGAACCACTGCTGCATGACTCTATGGTTTTCAACTGAAAGTTGGCTGCTTAACTGATTAAGTAAAATGCATGAGGAGTCTGATGCATTTGCATGCAAAAATTGTTATATTCAAAACAGACCTAAAAATCAGAAAGTGTAGAGTCAAATAACTGACACCACACATTTGCACTTACTTTTTGTCTAGTAATATTCCCACCATATTACTAGTTATTCATATATGAGAAATAGAAATTTATCCAACACTCTGCGTGTGTAATGACAGTAGGCATGACTGTAGTGTTATTCTTTGGTCAACTTTCAGATCAACAAATGGGAACATGACTGTGTTGTAGAGGAGCTAATACTGAACTAGCTCTATCTCAGCCTTATCATCTGAAGTCAGTGCTAATCTTCCCGCAAAGCAGAGATATTTGTCTCAAAGCAATACTGTTTATCAACAGTATTAAAGATAGAATCAATGCATGAATGATGGTGCAGTTGAAGGAAGTCACTGGCTGTTTACATTAGGCACTGGGAGATAATGCAGACATCTCTGAACTGGCTTTGACCCTAACTTGTAAACCCATGTGTAGCAGATATCTGAGTTCAGTTCCACAAGTAGGATAATCCAATTTGGGTGCCTACTGTTAGAGTATACTTAGTGAACATGGCTATATTGTTCCTATGTGTGAGCTGAATCTCATGAATTTGTGCAAAGTCCTACAGGATTTTGGTTCCTGGATAACTGCAGAGCCAATCGAAGTGTGTAACACGAATAATTGCATAGGCCTAAAAGTATCTTCCATCTGCACAGAGGTTCTAGTGCCATTACAGCAGTATGTAGCTGGTACAACTTCTAGGCTTGTTTTTGTGGATAGGCTTGTTTACAAATGTAAGGGCAATCATTTTGCAGTCTATACAGGTGAGTGTTTTAAAGTATAGCACCACTAATCTGTCTGTGGTGAACTGTACTTGACTGTCCTTAGGTTAGAAGTGTGTCTAAGGAGTACCATAGAATAATAGCTGATCTAAGCCAGGTACATTTGTGCCAGATTTGCTTTTAATAGGACTTTTAAGTCTGTTTAACTCAGAGAGTTTTTTTTATTTCTTTCAGCTGATGCAGCCCAACAGTTTCAATATGCAGTGAGAGTTATTGGAAGCAACTTTGCTCCCACTGTTGAACGGGATGAATTTCTTGTAGCTGAGAAAATCAAGAAAGAACGTACGTGCATCTTTATTTCTTTCCTAGAAATAGGAATGGAAGTGTCTCACTTTATCAGTTTTATAAAAAGAAAAGTGAATTCATAAGGTCTGAATATTGTGAGGTGCACTTTAAAAATATTACACTTTGGCACAATTAATTTCATGAGCACCTGTGTAAAATTTGTTGAATGAGCATCCTGGTAATGGAAGGAATCATTGTTTGTTCATGTGACTTACCTGATGTTTCTTGCCTTCATTTTCTCTACAAGTTTATCTGCAACCACCTCAAAACCAAAACATTAGACTATGTCAGTATAAGTTATACTATATTTGTATTCCCTTGTACTCTGTTCTGCTCTGAGTCAGCAGTGTTGTGCTGTGTGAATCCAACAGGGAGGTGATGCATTCTTGAAAAGCCAAATACTGCTTTCAGCAGATTCTCTGCTCTATTGTCCGAAAACAATTACTTGAAGTATATTAATTAAACTAAAGCTTCCTGTTTATGCTCAAGCTTTGAATATTCTGTCAGTGAAATTGGGTTGGGGTAACTGAAGTCAGTGGTTGTAACCTTTTTAAAGGACTCCGTTGCTCTTTGTTAACCCAGAGCTTCCATTACCTGCTCCAAATAAGCCCATTAGAACTTTTGTACATCTAACTTCAAAACACTGTATTCTATGGTGTACGCTTTGGCCAATACTAGGCACAGCATGCGTGCTCATTAAATTTGGGCCAATTGCCAGGAGTTTTGAAGCTGATGATCTCCCTTATCTTCTTTCTGCACTACTTTGGCTTGTAGGTTGATGTCAGTGGTCATGGAACAAGTAACTGGATATATTCTCCTAACTTTACGCTTATTTTGGAGTTGCCATTCAGGAGGTCGCTTATTTGGCAAAATGTACTTAGCAGTGGCTTTTAATATTAAATAGCATTTTTAACATGTAACAGTAGTTGTTTTATTAAGATTTCTTTAGCTGTTTCTCTGTGTGGAGCGTGTTGGGGTTTTGGGGGGGGGTTTTGTTGTTTTTTTTTATATGGTTCTGTTTCTTTTTAATATGTTTCTTTTTCTAATGTAATGTGGCTTTTCTGAAGACACCTTAAAGCATGGAGACATTTCTTCTCTGAGTAAAGACTTGTTATATAACTGGCAGAGATCAAGACAATATATTTTGTTTCTTCTTAATGCATAGGAGTTCTGTGACCTTGGAATCCTGCTTGACTGTGAGCAAGTGGCACTACTGTGCTTCTTGCTTCTATTGTGTAATATGGGAACAATCATGCTTTGTTTTGTAAAGTGCTCTATAGCATGCTGTAACCCATATCTGCTTTCAGTTGTGTTTTAATTTCTTAAACCTACACAAAGGCTAGACTTTAAAAGGGCTCTTATTTAGAAGGTGTATTTTTTTTAATTACCCAAAGAGAAACAGGTACTTACATTAGGTGACTTCTGTTGCAAGAAATTTGGGGTGACAAATTTCTCCTTCAATAGACTGTCTGTATTAAAAGCTCTGGTTAAAGTTGATGACCACAGTATGTGTCTCTGAAATTTTTATACCTGAAAGTAGAGGCAAAAGTCATGGGTGCAAGATACAATTTAATGGCTGCTTTGTATCATCAAAAAGAATGTTACCTGTGAGTTATGATTCTTTTCTGTTACTGTTTCACTTTTTGGAAATAATTATCCATCTCTTGGAATGGGTAGCTCTATTTATTTCCCCCCCMCACACACACACACACATGCGCTGTTATCCACCTTGTGTGGACGGGGATACAAGTAACATGAAAGCAGGCAAAACTGTATGAGTAAATTTCCCAAATTACCACAAAAACATCAATTCTGTCATGACTATTACACTCTTACTTGTTTCAACTTTTTAATCTATATTCCCTTTTTACAGTTGTGAGGCAAAGAAGGGAAGCAGATGCTGCTTTGTTTTCAGAACTCTACAGAAAACTCAGTTCGCAGGTAGAGTAATAAATTTACCATCAGTAAAGCAACTGAAAGCATGCATACATGCCCTTTTGATGTGATAGATTTATTTTGGACATTGCTAACTTTCAAATGTAAACTTGTTTAACATTTGAGCTTGCAATAAGTTTATAAGTGACACATTTTTACTGTGAGCTGTTTGCTATTAAGAAATGAACCTGGGTTAAACTTGAAGTCAAAGAGAATAAAAGAAGCCTTTTTTTCATGTAAAACTGAAGGATTTTCTGGTTGCTGTTTATTTTAGGGTAATGCCTCACATGTATGTTGATGTAGAAGTTAAACAGTCCTCTTGATTTTTTGAATTGTGATAAGTGATTGGATAAGTGATCTGAGCCTTTCATGTTGAATGTCAAAGGTATGCCTTAACCCGGTGCCTACCTGGTAAGCAGGGGCTTAAAATTAAGAATGACACCTAAAGTTAGGTGGGAGAGAATGACCAGTAGTCAAATCAAGAACCAGTGGACAGTTTGACAACCAAAGGGTCTGGGGTGATGTAAGCAGAAGGCATCTCTTGATCAACAAAACAGGGCTGAAATGGAATCACCCCAAGCATATGCAAGAAAATAAGGAAGTGCCTATGGGATTACATTATGGGGAAAGCTCTCATGTCCTGCCTTGGAAGACAGGGTGCCAGGGTGCTTCTCTGAAGTGCCTTAACGCACACAGCATAGGGAACAAACAGGAGGAATTAGAGGTCTGTGTGCAGTTACAGAACTACAATCTCATTGGTATCATAGAGTCGTGGTGGGATAACTCACACAACTGGAGTGCTGC
>NW_020447453.1:749719-757911 GCF_003343035.1 Apteryx rowi | reverse complement strand
GACTGTCTGGAAAGCCGCTTTGCCAAAAGTGCCCTGGGTGTCCTGTTGGGCAACAGGTTGAAGATGAGCCTGCATCTTCAAGGCTTCTTTGTTGGATTCGTATTAGTTTGGTTATCCTTATGATTATTAATTATAAGCTTACATTGCTCTATCCTCACATTTTGCTGCTTGTCCTGATGTTCGATGCTTTAGGCTTTTTTTTGTGGTTTTCTTTTTTGTGTGTGTGTTTTATCCATCCTTTTCTGTCCTCTTGGTTGCCTCTCTCCATCTTGGGTATCTGAAATAGTAGCATCTGAATGCTGCCTTCTTTAAAATGTACTCTATCAATTATTACTCAGTGTGCTGTTAGGTGCATTACTAATGATGAATAACTTCCCCCCACCCCCCCACGTGAACTTAGAGAAAGGCATAGTAGGAATATGTGTGTACTGAACTGATGAGGTTGTTTGTTTGTTTTTTTATTCTGCAATTCTCTTGGAAGCACCAAAAGAAAGGAAAAAAACATATATATGTGAATCTCTTAACTTTAAGCTTCATCCCTTACCCTAAAGAGAAAAGGAGATCAGTGTTCATTCTAATGGCAGCTCCCCAGTTGAGCAAGCCATGCTTCTTGAGATGCTTAGACTTTTTCTACCCCTGGCCAGTACAGCTAGCAGTAATGTTGCTACTCCTCTGCTAGTGGTTAAGAGGTTGCTGGATTAGAGTTAATCCCAACAGATGGAAAAACGAATTTCTGTTTTGTTGTTGAGCTCAATGCAGAAAAGACTAGACTTCCACTCTATATAAGAATATAGAACTTTACCTTCTACTCTTACATAAGAACGTAGAGCTTCAATAGGTTTGGTTAGTGGGCTCTGTTCTGAAGAAGTGTTCCACAGGCAGAGATCTTATAGTATGTAACACATAGACACAAAAATGCATATTTTGTAGGGAAACAGGAAAAAAAAAGTGAAAGGAAAAATATATTTAAAAAAAGATTTTTTCAAAGTGACCTTGGTAGTGCTTTTCTTAAGACTGATGGCACGGATTTACACTTTAGAGATAGAATCTCTGTTGAAACTCAATGACTAGAATTTCCTTTATACTTAGCATTCCTTAATGTTCCCTACTGTAGCTTGATTAAAAATTGTGAAGGAACTTGTATGAGTTTCTTTGACATACTGCACTATTTAATCCCCAATATAAAGTGCATGTCTTCAAAGAACTCAGGTTCAAAAGTTAGTATTATAAAACTGTGCATTAATATATCTAGAAACTGTTAGGCTCCCAATTCTGATGAGCTTTGCCACCCTCCCCTCCCCCCCCCACATCACTAGGTCTTCTGCAGCTGTCTCTAGGGCCAGGGTTCCTCCTGACCTGGCTAATAGTGACAGCTGCTGCAGCAGTTCCCCAACTCTCCAGTTATGAGGCTGAGCATGTATCCCAACAGGCAGTTCATGCTACTATACACAATAGATGCAGATATAAGCACATGGCTGGACCCACAGATCAACACTGACAGACCAAGTCAGCACTTCTACAAACACCAACAGCATCAACAGCCTTGCCCTGTTCCTTTCTCTGGCTCATCAGAAGGAAGGCCCATTGGTTGGAAATATATACATATGTACAATGTGGATACCTCCAGCAGATGGGCTTAGACAATCAGTCCACCCAGTAGCTGGTCCCTGAATCCTTGATCTCGCCTGTTGCTGGCACCCGGACATATGAGTTCCCAAGGTGTACAGCCCTGCTTCATTTGCTGGTACTGACCCCATCACACACGGACACACACAGGGTCACTGTAGTATCTGTATAGTAGCTGGCCTTGGACATGTAGACCATGCAGTAGCTGGTCCTAGATCCTTGCTCTTTCCTGGTGCCTCACCCTTAAGCCACCCCTGTACACCCATGGTCCCCCTGGCAGTTGGCTGGGACTCCCCTGGTACCTCTGGTGACCACCTCCCCTGTGTTCTTGCCCTCAGAGCCACACACCTACATCGATGGATCTCCCAGTCGATGACCCCTCTTCCTAAAGGGACTCTACAGTCCCTTTAGCAGTTGGCCAGGACTCCCCTGGTTCCCCAGTAGCCAAATGGCCTAATGGGGGTCCTTAAAGGCACGCGCACACAAACTGGTCTGTGCTTATGGAGACTACTTCTTGCTGGGCTGATCGCCCTGCTGTGATGGGTCTGGGAGTAACTGGGGTAGGGTGGTATTCAGGTTCCCTCACCTGCCATTGTCTCTCTGTACTATTTTGTGTTTGTGGAGATGAGCTTTTATCACAGAAATATATATATGCTTATCTAAAATAAAGTATTGTAATATTTCCCTAACTCTTCTCTTTAAAGTGTTCTTTTTGTAGCTTGGGCTTTACTGTTGTTCTATCTTCTGCTGGTAAGCTTTCTGCTGAGATTTAAAGCTACTGAGAATGTTATTCTAACAGTCTATGCATATCTGTGTTTTATGTCTGCTTGGTAGAGAATATATTGCATATACCTCAAGTTTTGTGTTAACAATGTCTCTGTATCTTAAGCTGTGAAACATTTGATAGCTCTCTTAAATGGCATTTACAGTAATATAAATTTGAACTATCCCTGATCCTTGAAGCCTCCCTGAAAAGGACAGGGAAGGGGAAAGTGGAGAAAAGACAGTTGTTTACTTACAATTCTACCAAAAGTTTTCCTTCTTCACATTTAGGATGTTTTAAATGAAGTAGGGCAGGAATGTTGGTCAAAGTTCGACACTATAAGAATTTCTTTGTTAGTAGCTATGAATTTTAAATTGAGTGTGCTTGTTGTTCTCAGATTAAGTGACACTTCATGACTTGAACATAATGGAGAAAGTTCATAAAATTACTGATGAGGAGGCTGTACTGCACATTCCCAGTTTACTCAGGAGTATGGCTCTGAGTGGGGTCTTATTTGTGTGGAAAATTGAAATTCATATGTTTAGATCTTTAGTAGGCTGGATAAACAAAAATGAGTAAGTTGAAATTTTTGATAATAGATTTTTTGTATTCTGCTTTTTATCTCTTTTTAAAAGGGTGTTTTGAAAAACAAATGGTCAATACTCTACCTCCTGCTTAACCTTAGTGAAGATCCACGTAAACAGTCTAACAAGGTAGGCAAGAAGGCTTGTTATTTCTAACTGAGAAATAGTAAATGTTAATTATTTTAGATGTCATTAAGAATCACTAGGCAGACTTAACCAACATTTCTGGATTTATTTATTTTTTTTTTTCCAGCAAAGTTCATGAAAGCTGCTGAGGTGAAGAAGGCATTTGAAATAAGCTTTTGCAATTCTTTTTCTATGTACTTTTTTTGTATTAAGTGAATGTAAAATTATGAGCTGTCCAACCTTTGTGGCTTAAGCTGTGTCTTTGCTCTGAACCTTTTTCTTGGTAGTGTCTGCTAATACACTAATGAGTTTGAAATGGTGGAGAAAGAGCAAAATTTCTACTTTGATTGCAGCTCTGCTAACAAAAACTGCTTTTGCAACTATTCCTGATGACAATTCAGGAGGCAAAAATAAGCTATATTGCTAAAAGCACTCTTGCTGGCTGTAAAGGACTTGCTTGTTTGTCATTGTAGTTGTATCRACAAATTTTTTTCTTACATAAACATGGTCTTCGGTTGTTTTTTACATTCTTGAATATTTCATTGTGTTAACTAAGGACATGACTTAATGCAACTCATAATTTTTTTTTGTTTTAATTTTATTTCTTTTTATTCCTCCTTTCCCTTTTCCCCTCCTCAGGTATCAAGTTATGCCACACTCTTTGCTCAGGCATTACCACGGGATGCTCATTCAACCCCTTATTACTATGCCAGGCCTCAAAGCCTTCCATTGAATTACCAAGACCGCAATGCTCAGTCTGCCCAGAGTTCTGGTAGTATGGGGAGCAGCGGGATCAGTAGCATCAGCCTGTATGCCTTGAATGGGCCAACACCAACTCCGCAGTCACTCCTTCCAGGGTAAATTAAACCTTGTTAACTTACAGATAGATTTGGGGAAGACCTGCTTAATAATACATAGATGACTAGACAGGATCTGCTTGTTTTTTACTTGTATGCTGTTGTGGATCCCACTGTAGGTGCATAGAAACTGTTCTTTAGCTGAACAGTTCTGAGTGTCAGGTGCTGTAATGTGCCCATCTGGAGCTATAAATGGCTGGCCAAGCATAGCTAAGATTAAGTTTAAAGAACTGATATCTGCTAAATAGCTGATACTTTATTGAATGTATTCTTTTGGATCCTAATATCAACAAATCCTTTTCCAAACTTCTCAGTTTTATGAAACCCTTCAAAATAGCCTTTATCTTTCTTCTGTAAGCATCTTGGATTTAGAATCTTCCTCAGTGAAGTTCCTTTTACAGTGTTCCTTAGCCAGTGTCAAAATAGTAGACTTATCCCCAGTTTTCAAATGTATGACCTTTCTTTGATGGTCTGACTTGCTTTTAAGCACATTAGTAGCAGGCTGGTTGTTTTACCTAGGGGAATCTTGCGTTTTGAGTGGACAGACTTTGGCCATTCTTGTCCATTCACAAATGAAATTCAGACTTAAAATGTAGACATGCTTATTCTTCCTAACAGTCAAGTCTGTACCATCCAACATACCACTGAACAGCCCAATGAGTTTAGCAGCTTCTTCAGGGAAAGTAGTACTGAGCAAAGAATTGATACTGAAAGGCTGTGGCAGCTTGTGTCTTAAAGCAGTGATCTAACACATAAAGAAACTGAAAGGTACATCTCTGAACCTCAGAGTGGGAATTCAAGGAGAAGTTTGTTGTATTCTTGCATGCGTGCGCGCACACACACACAGACCAGAAAGTGTTGGAGAATGTTAAGGAAACAAAACTTTTTTGACGTTTTGATGCTAGAGACAGTGAGTCTTTCACTTTGGGTTTCGCTGTAATCTAATATACCCTTTGAGTGTGTTTGTATGTATTATATGTATATAACAAATATATTTTTGTGACGCTGTTGGCATCTGCATGTCAATTTTTTTCATTGGCCATTTTTTTATGGTTTGTCTCATTGATGTAGGTGGGTTTTTTATTTATTTATTTTAATTGAAGGCAGATATAAGTATTCTAGAAAACTTCCTCAGGCTGTACAGTTCAGCTCTGAGTTGCCCTGTGTTAGCCAATTTTTCTTATCCCTTTTCAGTGACTCCCATACACCTTGTTGGAGGATATATTGGAGACTGAAATCTCTATCCCCCTGCATCATCAGGAAAAGCTTTTATTCCATGTACTTCCTTATTCCCAAGATGAAAGGAGAGTAGAAAAAGTCATATTCTACTTTGAGAAACTAAATATTTTTCCTAGTCTTATGGTGGTGATATGGCAATCCCATTGCTATGTCAAATACAAGATGCTTCCTTGCATGTTCATTTAGTAAACAAAAGACTGCCAATTCTTAATTAGTAGGGTTTGTTGCCAGTATAGGGTATTACTCTATAGTAACAAGCAGTACTGTTTTTACAAAGATCTTAGGGGTGATGGCCTACTTCTATTGAAAAGAATAGAGATATGCCATATTTATGTCAATGTCAGCAGGGATCCTTTAACTGGATTTAGCTTATGTTCAGCATCCCTGGAGTCTGATAAATTGTACAGTATGGGTTGGGTCAAAATAGATTGCCTTTGTGGGATGCCGTGGTTGTGAAATCAGCCTTTTTCCAAGTTTTTCAGTGCTTTGCTCTTCCTATTGAATTAGCTAAGTCCTTGGACTACTTTTTTTTTTTTTTTTTTTTACTGTATTTTCTTTGTAGGTCCCATGGTTTCTTTTAGAGTTACCATACCCAAAACTGATTATACTTACAAGCATGGTTCACATTCCAGCAGGGGGTGCCGGGATGTGCTGCTAGCTTCTGGTTAGCATACAAACATGGGAAAATTATTGGGAGAACAGAAAGATACCCTGTGTCAAGGACTTTCCTTTCCCCATCCCGCTCTTTCATAAGAGGAGTGACAAATCTGTTGATGTTAGGCTGAGGAGTTGACCTCGGCAAAAGAATAAGATGACTCAAGAGGAATCAGTTTATCCTAGGTTTAAAATCAGTATTTGAAGTCTGCAAGCTCTTCTGCTTGCTTATTCAGAATTAATGTGTATAATTTGTCAAACATCTTGTGTATAAACACACAAGGGAGAACCTGATTCAGGCACACTCTAGACTTTGAAATTGGTGTGGTTATACTAGTGTAGTCCGTTATTAAGGTGTACTGGTATAGTTTTACTATGTTCCATGACTTAGTGACACTGCTTACATTTAGGGGTTGGGAATCACCTATCAAAAGATCTAGTTGTGGCAAAGCATGAACAAGAAACACCCACAGATGTTCCAAAGGCATTCCCCTTGGGCTAATGGGAGGTGCCTTTACGATCAGACTTTAATGTTTCCATTTCTGTACCTATGCAAAACCGGACTTTACAGTGCATGGTTCATTTTAACAACCATAGTCATAGCAGTTCTGGTTCCTTCACCTTTGCTGGTTGTAAGTCTACTTCCAAACTGACATCTTTAGTTACAGCCTAAACTTTTACACAGCACTGATTCACTACAGTACCCAGCAGCTGAACAGTATAATTGGAACTTCAGCAGGTGGTGTGTGGAAGGAAGGGAGATGTCAACATTTAAATATATTTCACTTGGCCCATAAAGAAAACACTGTAGGTTTAATCAAATATAGTGTATTTTATAGTATTCATGAATAATTGGTTAGAGGGTTTTTAAGAAAACACTTTGTTTTGTTTTTGAAATAAAGTATACAACAATTAATAAAAAAACCCCATCTCTTAAAAAACAAAAAAAAAACAGGAAATAAACTCTACTGTTCAGCAGTTGTTTAGTCATCTGTTCATACCAAGATTAATCTGCATGTGCAACTGAAAAATTCAAATACTGAATAGTTCAAATTTTTCAATGATGAATACAGGCTGGCCATTGTAGGCTATAAGATGATCACCTGAATATTGACTCTGTTAAATAAGCTGAATACACACAGGTAGTCATGTGTTCAAAATCTGGGCCCTTCCTATACTATGGGCTATCATGTTGGATAATCGCTACAACTCTACAACCCCTGGCAGAGAGAGACTACATGTAGTCTGTTCTGTGGAGGGAAAATGAATGCGTGTCCATCGTCAGTGAGAAGGAGTGGTTCAACAGTGATTCTGTAATACCTACCTGGGAAATACATTGATTAATAGAAGTTGAGCTTGAAAAGGTGAACCGGATGTTATGAAGCTTTCAGAAGCGAGGACCTCAGCAGTCTTATTTGCATAGCTGTTTTAACCTTGAACAAAAAAGTCTGGAAATACAGCCTTCATCAAAAAGCTATGAGGGCATCAGTTTTCAAGAAACTTTGGTTCATGTCAGAAAGGCACACAAGAACATAATGGAAGGGAAAAAAATCTTTTTAAGGGTTGCAGAAATGAATGAATTCCTTCATTGGTTATGACTTGACCAAATTCTTAGTGCATGATTGATTTACTGAAAATTTTATTAGTTTCTTTCCTTTCATAATTGGAAAAGAGAAAGAAACCATTGCCTCTTCCCTTAATTCTCCCTTTTTTCCTCCCAGGCAGTCCTGAAACAAACACACAAAATTAGGATAGATGCACTTTCAAGTAAAAATAAAGCTTTTACGTTATAATAAAAAAATTTTCAGAGGGTATGTTTGGGTGGTCTTTTAGAATTTATATTCTGGAAATTATCAGTGCTGACACAACTGGTTTTTATTGTTGTTCATATGCTTTACAATGTAAATACTTACTTGACTTTGACAGTACTAGGTTTGTGTGTCGTATCTAAGAAAAGTAACGGGGAGCTTTAAATTATGAATGATGGGGGATTCCTCACAATCAAGTGAGGAAGTGGTGGATGAGGTTGGTAATTAAAAGCTGCAGGGTGATGTGGACGAGGGAGACCTTGAAACCAACAAAACAGGGCAGAAGGGGGCACGCCCTAGCTGTATGCACACAAATGGGGAAGAGCTGATGGGACAGCCTTATGGGGGAAGTTCTTGTACCTTTTCTGGGAAAATCAGCACAATTGTGCTGAAGTGCCCATACACTTTGCACACTCCCTGCACGCAGCAGGGAGAGGAGGCAGGAGGAATTAGAGGTCTGTGTGCAGTTACAGAACTACAATCTCATTGGTATCATAGAGTCGTGGTGGGATAACTCACACAACTGGAGTGCTGC
>NW_020447453.1:714282-748104 GCF_003343035.1 Apteryx rowi | reverse complement strand
GACTGTCTGGAAAGCCGCTTTGCCAAAAGTGCCCTGGGTGTCCTGTTGGGCAACAGGTTGAAGATGAGCCTGCATCTTCAAGGCTTCTTTGTTGGGAGAGTGTTAATGCACTGGCACAGGTTGCCCAGAGAGGTGAAGTTTTCATCCTTGGAGACATTCAGAACCTGACTGGACATGGTCCTGGGTGGCCTGCTCTAGGTGACCCTCCTTGAGCAAGGTATTGGACAAGATGATCTTCACAGGTTCCTTCCATCCTCAGCCATTCTGTGATCCTGAAATAGTGGAGGAAGGTGTAGCCACTTGGTCATTGTGTCTATCTCCTTGCTTAAAATATAAGCAGAACCTATGCTGTTCCTGACTGATTCTTGGTCTGATCTGATCAGACTTTTTTTTTTTTTTTTGGTAGTAGTAGTTTTTCTGCTCTTTTCTTAGTACTGTAGTTTGTGAGCTAGGCAACTCAAATTCATCAAATCTTTCTGTGAGGATCATTCCTCCTGAAGTTCTTTTCATAGGTGTCACCCCCAAAAAGCCTGTTTGGCTTTTTTTGTTGTATGGTCTTCTAGAAGTATAACAGCAAAAATTTGGCCTTGCACTCTTGAGGTATGACAGCCAAAATTCAGTGCTGAGGCATTACAAATGCTAAGCACAATGGAAAAGTCACTTCATGCCTTGCAGGCTGTGCTCCTGTTCATTACTTAGAATCATACAAGTCTGATGCCTGGCCGTACCATGTTTTATGGGAAGGAGGGTGAGGGGGAAAGGCATTTTTTGACTGTAGTTGTGTGACATTTGTGTTGCAACCTTATTCCATCTTTCCCTGCAACTGTATTTTCACATCTTTGTGGAATTTGTTAAGTTTTTATAAATATGTGAATGTTTCCAGATGTTTACATTTAATTGCTTGGGGGAACACTGTCAGCTACAAAAGTCAAAAGACCCTTGCAAAACTCTGCAACTTTATTTTCATTATCATAATACAGAAATAATCAGAAAGCTAACTTATAAACTTGTTTGCTCTTAAAACTATTTTTGTGAGAAGAATTGGCAAGTTTGAGAGGAAGGGAAATCAAAACTTCTTATCTAGATACTCCCTTCCTAATTACATCCTCAGACACTTGATGCAAACTGTTGTCAACAGTGGAGTAGTAGGAAAGTGAACTTTCTCCTCTTTTTCTACTTTCCTTTAATTCTGTTTTGCTACAGATTCAAGTAATAACTAACCTTAAATATTTGTTGKTTTTTTTTGATTTGAGATAAGAACAATTGACTTCAATTTTAGTCTTTCTGAGTATATCTACACAGTTTAGTATGAACAAAATACCTCTTTATCTGATATGAGATCACATATGTCCAAGTCCTTTGGCCCTTTCTTTTCTAGAGTTTTATTCATGAAAGTGTAGGCTTATATGAACCAATAACTTGCTTGTATATTCTGCACCTTTTTTTTTAAATTCCTTTAAAAAAGCCAAACCTAAGCTTAGGAAACTTTTCATAATTTGCGTATGCAAAACCAGGTGGTGGGTCTAAAGAGTTAAGGTTTTTAAAAATGTTTTTTGTTTTTGCCCTTTTAGACAATCTTATCAAGCTCCAGGCGTTGGAGATTGCCTCCGTCAGCAGTTGGGGTCACGTCTTGCATGGACTCTAACTGCAAGCCAGCCTTCCTTACAAAGCACTACCTCAAAAGGCCTTCCCAATGCTCTCTCCCGCAGTGTGTCGAGGTCAAGGCGAGAAGGGGATACAAGTGGTAAGCAAAGATGCATTTGTTAGACATAACTTCCTACATCTAAAAACGTTTTGTTGTCTACATCCTCTATTATTTTTAAATGTTTTTGAAATAGTTTTATAGCATGTTGAAATTTTTGAGGAGTGTTTTGCTACAGAATAGAAAGGAAATACGTATATGTATAGAAATAAATATGTAAGATAGTAGTGTATTTGGTTACAATCTCTTTGTTTGTTTGTTAGTTTCTTTTTTGCAATGATTAGTTTGATAATGTATATTCTGGCTCTTAAAAGACTGAATCTATCGCTATGTATATCAGAATCAAGTGATTGTGGTTTGTGAGTAATCCTCACTCATTTGATGATCAAAAGATGCTACTGCTCTGAGAAAGTCTGAAAGAGAGCTCAATGAGTAGAACGTGCTAAAATATATTAATCCATTTGTGATTCTTCTTTAAAACTTGAAAATGTGTATTGGAATATAGAGTCCTTAAAGCTATTATTTTTTTCTTTAAATTAGTACACAGTTTATGGGGGTGGTATTTAAAACAGTTAGTGTACTAAATATTACCAATTTCTTCTTCTGATCAAGTGTCTGTAAACTTGAAACTGATGTCTAGAGGATCTATTTGGAATTTACACAAGTGTAACTATGGAGAAATTGGCCAACTTAACAATTGGCAATTGTTGTGGAAGGTTCATCCCACTCTTTCACCGTAAAAGTGGGAGAGAATAAGAGAATTAATGACAGATATTGTCATCCTACAGTGCAATTGTTCTCTGGCAAAAATGATGAAAGGTGTCCTTTTAAAACAACCTACATAAAGGAGTGTGGATAGTTAGGAGATAAAATACAGTTTATCTGACAGCCACTGCAGAATTTACTACATATTTTAAAATTGAGCTAGATTCTTTGCTGGCAACAGTGCACAAAAAACACGACGACTTAGAGGCCAAATGGAGTTGTGCTGGTGTACCTGAGGCCAGCATTTGCTATCACAATTAGAACTTAATTAACAATACTGTTGATGTGCAAGAGGAAGAGTATATATACGTATGCCTCTTATTGCTGTTGTACTAATTGAAGAGCAGTACAAACTTGTTTTATTCAGTCAGCTGGCACCTATGGCTCTTGATTCTTATGCGGAAAAGTGTATAGACTGACGGTTTTCTTAAATGTGGTCACTTGCTGAAGTAGAAGTAGAACTGTACTCAAAATATAAAAAAGCTATTGTCAAGAAGATGTATTTCTGTGAATATCAAATTCTTCTAACTAGTTAAAGAGCTTTTTTTACAGCTGTTTGCTGTTATTTGGAGTTTTTATTGTTACACTTGCACAGACTGTATAGTCAGGAGCATTGTTTCCTTGATCTTAATACCTGTTGTACTGTCTACCAAGAAAAGGAGCATGCACTTCAATCTTCTACCATTTCAGAAAGAGTTCTTAAAAGGGGCTAGTCACTCTTGTGTACATCTTGGACTTACTTACGAGATGAATCTGACTTTTAAACAGCATCTTGAGGTGATGACTACTTTTGCCAAAATAAAAACATCATTTTTTTGTTGTTTTTGGTTTTATTCTGGAAAGGCGGATCTGTGGTGGAGTCTAACTGGTCAGAATAAGAATGCTGTCAAATTTGGGAGCACCTGAGTAGAATTAAAAGAAGCAGCATGTTGTAGCATCTGAATTTCTGGGTGGTCTGGACAGTTAAAATTGTTTCATTCTTCATACCTTAAACGAAGTCATAAAAGCAAATGATGCTATTTAGCCTAGAAAAGTGTAGGAGTAGTTGCAGTGGCCTGCACAGCAGATTTTTCAATCCTATATTTCCTTTAAATCAATAAATATCCTAAGGCTTGAACGTAACCTGGTTAGGAATGTGAGCCAGAAGACAGATTGAATGCTGCAACAGCAAAAGCTTTACTAAATCAGCAGGTGTATCTTTTTTCAGAAACGGTATCTTACCTTTTTCTGTTTGCCAGGCTGTGTAGCTGTTATGCAGCTGGCAGTCTAGTTTTGAATAATCTTTCCATACTCAACAGTGGTGTAAGTGATGACAACGTTGCAAGACATTTTTAAACAAGTAACTCTCATTCTGGATTAGCTCTCTTGTTGTCCTAGCTAAATGTAGAAGATATTATTCTGTAAGCCCTAGTTAACAGTTTCAACAGTTTGGTCAAAGGAAGGCAAAGTTACTCTGATGCTTGCCTCTGAACTTGCACGGATGATTAAATCAGGAAAGATACAAGCTGAAGAACTGATTGCAATGTTGGTTAAAATATAAGGTGCCCTCTCTCACACAAGCTGACCTGCTCTGAGACAGTCCCAGGTATCAGCAGAGCCAGGCATGGGACATTCTTCTTGGCTTCCCTGTTAGTTTGTCAAAGAGGTCTTAAAATATTTCTTTAGGGGTTCTACATATAGATTTCAATTTTTTTCACTAGGCTTCTACATAGCTTTTTCAAGCCATAATCAAACTTAATTGTCCCAGCAAATCTAAATACTTTTCTTTTTCTTTCTAGGCTCTGTTGAAATAACTGAAGCAAACCTTGTAAGAGATGTTTTATACGTCTTCCAGGGAATAGATGGCAAAAACATCAAAATGTGCAATTCTGAAAACTGCTATAAAGTAGAGGGAAAGGTACTGTATAGTGACTTGTATTTCATTTGTGAATGGAGTTGGAACAGAGAGGTATGTAGGGGAGAAATAGCCACAAAAAAGTTATAGTTAAAAGTATTAATACAAGTCTTTACTTGCCTTTTCTTAAATACAGCAAAGTAATTTCAACTGTTCCTAAGTTATTTGTTATTCAGCAATTTCCTGTTCTCAGTCAAACCCACTTCTTGTTTTGTGTCTTAAGAAAGATGGAGGAAATTGGCCATCAGGCAAATGCAGGAGTAATGTGGAATGAAATGGCCATTATTTTTTAGGAGGAGGAAATAAAGATGGATGAAGTTAGTGTGTACTTTTGCCTATTCTCTGTTTAACCTCTGGAGACAAAGACATGGAATTCTAATATTTTATAATATGGCTGAAGAGTTGATCAGGATTTGAAAAAGTATGTGAGTGAAATGCCAGCAGCAACAGATTCAGAAATTTCAAACACACACACACACACACACACACACAAATACACACACACACACACACACACACACACACACACACACTGAGTCTATTATTATTCAAGGAAAGGATAATTTAAAGTTCAGAAATGAAGAAATTCAGAATATAGTAAAATGAAGACCTCAGAAGTAGTTCTGGCTGCTTTATCTAGCATTACCTTAACTTCTATGAGCAAGATTTGGGCACAGCTCTCCTAGCAAGGACTGAAAGTCTTTGTATATATCTATATTGTAGAGCAACATATTAGTTTAAAATGAATTGGGTAATTTGGGTCCCAGAAACAAACTGCAGCACTTCACAAGTTGTCTGGCGGTGGTACCCAGGCTGACTTGTTCTACCTACCTAGGTAGAATTCTAACTATTAAGCTAACGCAAAGGCTCCTGAGTTATGGCTTGATTTGGGGAGTTTTGTTATCATACCCCTTCCCGCTCCAGTGTGTGAGAATGAATGTGAAGCAGATGTAGGCTTTTGACTACATTGTTACTGTTGGTGATTCTACGTGGATTAAATTTAACAGACTGAGATGTGGAATTGAGTTGTCTGAAAAAGATCAGGAGCGTCCAGTTCTGGGCTCTGTGGTACAAGAAAGACACAAAGCTACTGGAGCGAGTTCAGTGAAGGGCTACTAATACGATTAAGGGACTGGAGCATCTCTCATAAGAGAAAAGGCTGAGAGAGCTGGGAATGTTTAGCCTGGAGAAGGGACTGTGGAGGGATCTTATCGGTGCATATAAACATCTGAAAGGAGGGTGCAAGGAAAACAGGGCCATACTCTTCTCAGTGGTGCTCAGTGACAGGATGAGAGGCAATGGTCACAAACTGAAACACAGGATGTTTTCTCTGAATCTAAGGAAAATCTTTTTTACTGTAAGGGTGACTGAGCACTGGAACAGGTTGTCCAGAGAGGCTGTGGAGTCTCCATCCTTGGAGATACTCCAAATCTGTCTGGACACAGTCCCGGGCAGCCTATTCTAGGTGACCCTGCTAGGGGGGTTGGACTTGATGATCTCTAAAGGTCTCTTCCAACCTCAACCATTCGGTGATTCTATGAGTGGAAATTTATATCCTGATGGATGCTAGCCACTTGATGTTATAGACTTGATTACAACACATAAGTGATCAGATGAGATTATACAGATCACCCAGGAAAAGGCTGGTGATAGAGCTGAAGAGAGCACTATCAACTTCTGTTGTCAATAACAAATCCAGTTGATATGGATATGAAGGAAAGTGTTGAACAGGGGACAGAGGAACAAGGGAGAAGCCTAAGAGAGAGAAGATCTGGCTTTTAAGGTGGTGAAGAGATGTTAAACATATTTGCAATGTGAAAAAGCCAAAGGAGAGATTGGGTGAGCTGATCAAAGAACCAAAAAAAGGCCCTGCTTGTTTCAGCATCCTCTCCATATTCAGTATTTAGAGGATACTGCCTCACACTTTGGTTTCAGCTCACTAATTGCTTTTCACGTGCTTGTTCAAATGGAAAGACAGTGCTCCTGATGTTCACTTGAATTAAGACTATTTTATACCATGACAATATGACATAGCCCTTGAGCTTTGGGGAAGTGATTTTGGGTCATTTCATGTACAAGAGCACAATAGACTTAGTGTCTTAATGAGAACTGAACTAACTGCCATTTTTTTATATTAATAGTAAAAAGTGAAATGCATAGTTCTTTCCTCCATAACTTTACGTTGTTAATAAACAGGGTTCTTAAAAATAACTTCTACACTTGTAGTTGTGCAAAGTTAGTAATTCTTCAACACCTGCACTGTCTTAATTACTTTCTGTCTATAAATTAGATTATATATGGCAAAGGAACGGTAGCTTAATAGATTTTCTAGCAAAGTGTGGAGAAAGTGTAATCAGTGCTAGTAAAATTGGCACTATGGGTTTCATTGTTTTTCTGCATAAGTTTCATATCAAATGGGCTAGTTTGAGGTGAAAAACTGTTTTGCTTTGAATTCCTAATTGTGTTAAGTTAGGAGGAGTTGGGTCTTTCAGATGAATTGTGGTCAATAATGCTTCTTCCTGAGACTTGGTGCCTACGGTTATTTTTGTGAAGTCAGTTGTCTCACGTCCTTTTTCCTTATTGGCACTTCTGTTGACCCAATGCACCCAGTGAAGTTGAATTTATGTGACCAACTAGCCCTGCAGCTGGAACATTTTTGATGAACAAGGTGGACTGAGATGCTACTCCAGTTGCATGACAACGCTAGACAAAAAAGTAGTTGAAGCATATAGTTTCACCTCAGTTGAGCAAAAGTTTGTAAAATATGTCATAGTACACAGTCCTTTTCAGAAAGAACTATATCTTTCAAGCTATTTACTCTTGCTAGAAGGTTCTTTAATGTCTACCTTAATATTAGGCCGGTTGGTAATATTCAGCACTGTAAAACCTAACAGCTTCTGATTCGGGCTAACAGATACAAATGTAATTACATTAAGCCAGTTTTGTTTGTTCCCATTTGATTCCAGAGGATGTGTGATTGTACTTAATGCTTGCCAAGCACTCTTAATTTTAGAATTCAGAATAACTCTTTTGTCATCTGTTTGGTTAAATCTGTGGGCAAAGTTTCTAGCTGTGTATGATCATACTTGTTTGGGCTAGAATTTAACCTAAAGAAATTGTTCAACACTTACAGCTGAACTTACAGCTCTAGCTAAATAAGAGGGCCAAGGATGGAACTGTAGTCTTACAACCACAGGTGCTGACTGGTTGAAGTCCACACTGCTGTGACTAGCCCATTCTATAGCTGATCTTTTTTCTCAGAGAATATGTCTGTACTGCTAACTAAGAAGCTCAGGGAGCAAGCTTGATCCCTAGTTCTTAGGTAATCTGTCTAGCTTCATCGTTAGGTCACTTTCTTGCTTTGACTTGGACTGTTCCAGCTGGCTCTCCAAGACAAAATTGTCTTCAAAGTTGGGCTAGGCCTAAACATTGTGGGCAAAAGTCAGTCTCTGACTCTTGGCCTAATGGATCAGTCATGCTCTTTGCTTTTGTTTGCCAAATAAAATTTGTAAAACCTGGTTGTGTGTGTTCCTGGCTAGTCCAATGAAACTGGGAAGAAGCACATCTCAAGTAGGAGCAGGAGAAGGAGCAATGTTTTGTGTGTTGGTAATTTAGATGAAGAAATGTGCTGATTCAGATGAAGATAGAAATAGTTGGATAGGGTGTTGGGGATAAGGCAGGTTTGTAGAGAAAGTGAGATGTCTAGTACAAATAAAGTAGAAACAAACCAAAAGAGCTCAAAAGTGCTTGTGATTAAATAGCGTTAAAGAGCTATTACTTGTAGATCTGACATAAACTTGGAATTTGATTTGAATTCTCTAAGTTTTGGTTCTTGATACCTAGCATGGCATGATGTCATTTTTCTTCTATTAAAAGTTTGTTTCACGTGTAGTACGTAGTAACTAATTATTTTCTCTACGTTTCTTCATTAATTTCAATCATGGACACCTCATGTAGCAATCTGAAGTTTTCAATCTTCTTATTATCAAGCTAAGATGAAGTGTGATTCTACATCATAAAATTTCTTCAGATTTCTTCTCCTTTTCTAAATACCTTTTTGTTATTGACAAAATTGCCTAATGTAAAAAGAATGTGTGAATACTGATACATCAAAAGGAAAGATGCCAGAGTTGCCAGTAATTTATTTGTTGCTACTGTCTTTCCAAGACTGTCTTTGTCTTTTCCATTATGCTATTAGTAACATAATGCTGATTACATGTTTGTATTCTTTTTTGGCAGCATCTTTGCTGTAGAATGTAAAATGATTATGTTTCCTCAATTGGCTTGTTTTATGAGAAACAAAGGCTTGGTAGAGAAACAAGGATCGGCATGGTAGATTTGACTCAGACTTATGAATTGTTGTTTCTGTTAACTTTGTAGGTGAGCTTGTCTAAATCTCTCAGAGATACTACAAGTAGACTTGCAGAGCTGGGATGGCTACATAATAAAATAAGAAAATACACGGACCAGAGGAGTTTAGATCGTGCGTTTGGACTTGTGGGTCAGGTAAGTTGTCTAAAAAATTGATTTTGCTACAATATTTGGTCTTGTTCCCCTTAGGAACTACTGAGGAAAATGCAGCACTGGAATGATGGGTAGACTTGGAGAATTCATAGCTTGGCTCATTCATCTTCTGATTTACTCCTTTTATGGACTGCAGCTGTTGGTATGAGTCGAGGTCTGAAGGCAAAGGAAAGGCATTTATTTTTGCTGGTCCTAAGAAGAAGTTGTCCCCTGTTACCCATAGCTGGAAATGTTTACTGCATAGATTCCTTTTTTTTTTTTTTTTTTTTTGAAGCACTTGTGCATGTTTATAAACAAAAACATTGCTTAAATGAAATGGTGGCATCTCTGAGGTAATTAATCACCACTTCAGCTGTTAGAGTGAACTGTGCAGGAGATACTCCTGACTTGTCATCTGATGTTGATGTTCATATGTTAATACTGCACTAACTTGCATGAAATGCAAATACCCAGTTATCTGCTGCCCTTTTTTTGAATACAACATCAAAAGAATGTCAATTTTTGTTTTTATAGGTTCCATCATTACGATTTTTGTAGTCTACGGTAACTTCAAAGCTGCTGTAGTACCTAAAACCACATTTACTGCTAAGGCATTCTTGTTTCCTCTCACTTGCTCTCTCTGTAAAACTGGATATTATCCCTTCTGAGTCAACAGAAATGTTGTTGTCCTTGCCTCTAGCCATAACATCCTACCTAATCTGCAAAGAAATTGAAGTGCTTCTCCCTTCAATCTAATTTTTCTTAAGAGGTCAGTAGAGACGCTGTAGTGCTTTCGACTTTTCTAATGTTTTATTCTCTTCCCTTCTTTCTCTTATTCTAAGTAACCTTTTTAGTTACATACAAATAATTATTTTTCTAGTGATCTAATACTGAATTTCATGTTTTATATAGTAGTGTCACTGTATATGTATTTTCTTCAGACTCTCACCCTCATATTTGGGTGAAGTTTTTTATTCTTTATCTAGTAGCTTCATGCTTATGCTTATTTTTACTATCTCTGGCTTTAAGCTTCAAGTTTACAGCAAGGGGGAGAACTTTAATTCTTCAGTGAATTTTAAGTGTGCAATAACTTAGCTATCAAGTGCATTTTTCAGATTCTGAGCAGAAGGCTTTGCAGGTAGTTAGCTGAATCTGCATAGCTCTGATTCTGTTAATTTCCCTTAAAAGAAGCCTTATTGTATTTCTAGGGCATAAGTGTACAAATAAAAACATATATTCTACTCCTGTTTTCAGTATTTGGGCAAAAAAGTATGTACCATAGCTCTTCATTGCTTTTATAGCTGACAATTTCAGGTGCTGCAAATTTGGCGTTAAGAATTTAGCACAAGAATGTATTGTGCATTCTAAAGTTTTTCTTTACTGTTTTCAAAGAATGCTATTCCCCCTTGTGTACACCACATGTAGGATATTAAGTCTGTCACCCCTCTTACATGGTGCTGCTGACTGTTTTTTATCAGGCAAAGTGTCAGGTGTTGACAACTATTAGCAGTAGAGATATACCAATATACTGCACTTTAACATTATAGTGTTCTACCTTCGCTGCTTAGTGTCTAAGCTTTACTCTGTCCTCAGAAGTAAAAAGAATAATCAGCAATGAAATACAACTTGCCTTGACAGTTTCCTGATTTAAAAAAAAAATCCAGTTGAGGTAGTGGGCATTTTACATTTTTTCTCTTGAACAAGCATTCTGTTTCCTTTCTAAATTCTCTCGTACTGTAGACCAAATCAGAATTCTAGGATAATGTCCAGTTTTCCATTACAGATTTTTGTTTCCCGAACTGTTGTCTGTGATGAAGGAATTGGCACTGAGCACAAATTTTAACTTCTGAAATTTCTTGGAGAAGTTGATGGCCAGTTAGATTCTAAATTCTTCTGACTGCTGAAGTCAGTGATATCTTTTTCACATTTCGTGTAGATGTATAGTGCCTTTGAATGTTTTGGATCTCATCTGCCCTTGACAAGCATTACGTTAGTAGGCTCAAAATTGTATTGAAGAAGCAAGTGAGAAGAAATGAAAACTGGTGTTACAGATGATGGGATTTCTTTTTGCCCCTCAGTATCCTCTGGAATAGAATGAATTTCATACATTTGTATTTCTCTTTCTTATGCATAAAGTCAAATTGAAGAAAGGAACGCTTCTGTTTCCCTTTAAAGGATATAATGGCAAGATTAATGACTTTTTTTATTTACTTGGGCAGAAAATCACTTCTGAAGGTAGAACCCTTAACAGGAAAAAAGATTTTCTTCTTCTAGTGCTTATAGTCATGATTTTTCCCTTGTACATGCTGTAATTAATAAATATTTTACTTTAAGTTCTTGGGTTTTCTTTTTGTGAGCTTTTTTTTTTTTCCAAATTACTTTGACTGTGGTGACTTTGAAAATGGTTGAGGGGAAGGACCTTGGGGAAATTCTTTACAAAAAGTGCAGGGATTGCCTCTAGATACTCTTGACGTTTTAAGTTTCCGTGAATATGTCTCTGTTCCGCTTATAGTTGATTAGAACAGAAATCAAAATCGCTAGCTGACAGTTGATTAAGAAATCAATTCTGAAGCAGAATTTGTGTATGCACGGAAGCACTCTTTAAAAAAGAGTGCTTGTGAGCTATCAGTCCAAAATTTTCAACTTAGTCCAAAATTAATGTGCAATATTTTAAATTCCATTTGAGAAAATGTCTTGCAGGGATTTTTTTTAGTCTGTATGCTAGATTAAAAAAAACCCAACAAACCAAAAAAACAAACCAACCCCCCCAAACCATAGGAAGTTATCCATTACTAAACAAATATCCTTTCAGGAATTATTTTTAAAATCATCCGTTTTTTTTAAACCCCAAATAATTGTACTCAGAATTGTTTTACAAAGAGAAATCTTGTCTTTAGTTCAGGCCTGTTGAATTCTACACATTTTGTAATTTTCTTAGGATTGTATCTTCCATGTCAAGTGAAGAATTGTGCATGACTATCAAGTGCTAAAAGGACAAGAATTTAAATAACTTGATCAAGCAGCAGTTATAGAAGGAGTATTCTTTCACAAGCAATGTGTATTCTTGATCACGTCGTATAGTCTATATTGTAAATACTATGATAGTTGCCTAACTTTTGTGTTCTGTTATTAGAGACCCGTATGAAATTGGAACTCTATTACATACTGTCTTTTACATAGTTATTAAAGAGAATATTTCTTTTGGGTCATGTTTTGATTTAAGCTTCCCTATAGTAATTTTTACTGTCTTAATTGAGATGCTATATTTTTGGAGAGTTACATTTATTATGGTTTAATCTGTTGATAGAATCAAGAGAGCAGCAACAGAAAGTCACTTGTTAATGTGTGTGTATTCTTGGAAAAGGACTACGTTATCTCTTCAGAAAGCACTTACATATACATACCTATTACATTCACCAGTTTTTTAAGATTTGGCTTTTGTGGTGAAACTTGTAGGTCGATTCCTTTTAGGAAATTTCTACCTTCACAATATGATGATTTGATGAAAGCTGTTCTGGATTAAAGCAGAAAGAATTTTCCTGATAATTTTTTTCTTCCTCTTACAGAGTTTTTGTGCAGCCTTACATCAGGAACTCAAAGAATACTACCGACTTCTCTCTGTTTTACACTCTCAGGTAAGTTAGGCAGTTCTTATTTAACTTTCTTATTCAGACAATGTAAAGCAAAACAACTCCTAGAAAGTATACCTAGGTGTCCCTTTAGAAAGGGAAGGATGTGCAACAGTTTCTACTGATAGCGTACAGGGCTTACTTTTTGGATATATGTACCAGTGAGTATTTTCCTCTTAAAAATTCACCATACAATTTGATGTTTTATATAAGTAAGGCATGGAATCCTTGTTTCTAAGCCTCTGTCCTTTCTTGCCTTGTTTTTAGCGGTTTCATCTTGTGTGATATCTTTACTATCATTCAAATCAGAAATAGTAGCATGCCACATCTTTCTAAAGGGAGATTTTTTCTTCCAGTATTTCAAGCAATGCATGGTTCAGCAACTAGGACAGTTTCACCTTTTTATTCTGTATAGTGCAGTTTGTATGTTTTCCTTGCCCCTTCCACTGTATTAAGAGACTAAGATATTTCAATGTTGTATTATTTTTTGTGTGGTATAAAGCAACTTGGTGGTGACAATCTGCAGTTTATCTACAAATCTTTATAGATATGTGAACTAGATCAACTTGCTAGCACTAAAATAAAAATTAAATCTCTTTTTCGTACCTACTTACTTTTTTATAAAGGACTTTGAAGGAGGTAATTATTTTTAAATGAGAAAGGACAATTCTTAGAATCAACTTAAAGTTATGTAATTGCCCATTAAAAAACTCTATAGTTTAAGTCACAGTCTTCTGTAAACTTTTTCAAAGCATCTATTCCTTTTAACTCACTTAGAGTATGCCCTTTAACATTTGTAACTAATGGAATGCCTATCGTACTTGCTGTTTGTGTGGCTTTTTGTTTGTTTGTTTTTCCTCTGGCTGCCAGAGAAAACAGAACTTGCATCTTCTTTGTCTTCAGCTTTTTCATCTATAGAGTTATGATTTTTCTGGAAAAAACTTTTTGGGAGATAGCTTTCAACTAGTTGCCCTTAAATGTGACATCCATTTCATTAAGTAGTATTTTCAGGAATTTGAGGTAATATTAGATTATCCAATCTGCATCCTGGAGCTGTGGTTTCATGTAGCCATGTAATTTAGTTACTTTTCAGACATCCCCCCATCATTCATTTGTATAGCAGATTCTTCTGTAAACAGCAAAAGTGTAATGGGTTAGTTTTTTTCTATCTACAAAAAGCTCCAAGTTTTCATTAAATTGAATTAATTTATAGGAAGCATTAGGCCAAATAGATGAGTTACATGTTCATAAGTCACCTGAACCAAATGGCATTCATTCAAGAAGGATTTTGAAGGATTTCAGATGTGAAATTGCAAAATGCCTGGCAAAGGCATTTCCTTACAAACATATCCTTACAAACATCCCATGCAGCAGAGGACAGGAAGATGGCCTATGTTAGCTCATCTGCAGAAGGGTTGTAGAGATCTGGATAACTACTGGTTAGTAAGTCTGATTTCCCACCAGGTGGAGGTTGGACAGGACCTCTGGCGATCATCTAGTCCAACCCCCCCCGCTCAAATCAAGGTCAGCCTAAGGAAGTTGCCTGGGTCCTTGTCCAGTTGGGTTTGTATATCTCCAAGCATGAAGACTCCACAATCTCTCTGGGCAACATATTCCAATTTTTTATCACTCTCACAGTAAAAAAGCTGTTCTTTCCCCCTTGTTTAAATGAGATTTTTTGTGTTTTAATGTGTGCCCTTTGCCTCTTGTCTTTTCCCTTGGCACCGCTGATAGGAGTCTGGCTCTGCCTTTTTTTACTCCCCCCATCAGGTATTTATACACATTGATAAGATCCCCCCAAGCCTTCTCTTCTCCAAGCTGAACAGTCCCAGCTCTCTCAGCCTCTCCCTGTATGTCCAGATGTTCCAAACCCTTAATCATCTCTGTGGCCCTTTGCTGAACTCACTCCAGTGTGTCCATGTCTCTCTTGTACTGGGGAGCTCTGGGGGAGCTGGCTGTTCAGGCCATGGCAAGGAACAGCATGAAGCTGAGTGTGTGAGCAAACAGGTGTTGGGAAGCTCCGGTGTGGGAAATATGGGGGCATTTTTTCTGGAGGAAGGCTCATCTAGTGCATGCCTCTGCAGTGCTGAACTTGGCACTAGCAGCCCCAGTTCAGAAATGACCTTGGCGTCCTCTTAGGCAGTCGTCTGCACTGTTGGACTCAGCGTGCAGTGGCCTGTTTTGGGAGAGCAAGGTAGCGGGTGTCAGCGTGGCACTGCAGGAGACCTTGGTTTGCTCCCAGCTGGAGTGCTGTGTGCAGGGTTGGTGTCTGCCTTGCAGGAAGTGTATTGGGGAGGTAGAGACTAAGCAGGGAGAAGGACAGCTAAAATCATTAGGAGTACAGAACAGCTGCCATATGGGGAGAGGAGAGACAGACTGAGTCTTGAGGCTGAAAAGGAAAAGGCTTGGTGAAGAGTGGCTTCGGTTTCTAAAATTATGAAGGATAAACTGAATACAAAGTTGTGGGATTGGTGAGTGGCTGTGAGAAGAAAGGGGTTACTTGGTTAAATGAGCATGAGAGAAGAGTGGCTGACTTTTCAGATTTGYTTCCTCAAGATATTGTGGCCATCAACAGATTGAAAAGGGGATTAGACAAATTCATGGAAGGAAGATCTGCAAACAGGTACTAAAAGGGCTAAGAAAGGATGACATTCTAAACACGGTAATGGGATCGGGGGAACCAGGGGCAATGGACTGCAGAAGAGGGATCAGCTTTGCATGCTCTCCCTGCACGTTTCCTTTTATCATTACTGGAGATAGAGCAGTAGTCCATCTAGCCCGTGTTCTGACAGAGGCGGGCATTTCTTTTGCTTCTAATTGATGGGGCAGAAATCTTTAAGAAGGAAGTCAGAATTCTCAGGACTTGTTCCAGATTATCCCAGAGGTGAGCAACACTTGTCAATTTTATTTTAAAAAGTGATGGAAAATCTACTTTTTTGGAAGACATTATTTACAAAATTGTACATTTTAATTGCATGAAAACATGTAAAAGATTGTGTCTTAGAAGCAAATGCATATTGCTTTCTTGTATTCATGAGGTTATACAGGGAGTCAGTTTAGGAGTTCAGTTAGCTGCAGTTCCATTTAGCTGCAATTCAGGTGTAGATAGTACATAACAAGAATCTCATCATAAGAGTTCTGTATTGTCTTCTCTATAGCTTTTTATTACTCGTTCAGAAGTTCTCCCAAACCTGTTTCTTCCTCTGTAACTGTCCTTTCCTTCATGTACTGTGTGCTTTTCCATCAGCTTTTCTTTGCAGACTGTTTTTGAATTGTCAGCCTCTTTGAAAATGCACTTCCATGATGATGTTAGCTTATAATTCTTTTTCTAAAGACAAAGGTGGTCTCTTAATTCTCTCTGTCTCTCTTAGATATTGCCAATTTCCATCTTTTTCCAAGATGAATTAAAAAAAAAAAAAGGTAATATGGACCCAGGACTATCAGATTGGTCCACTGCCATCCACATTAAGCTCAGTCTTAAAGCTAGTTAAATTTATTAGCTTCTGAATTAGAATGCTTTTCTGGAACCTCAGACGATAGTAGAAAATTTCTAACTTAGTTTGCTTTAATCTGTAGCTAGTCAGTCCTTGTGTCAACAGCTCCCGTTTCTTTCTTTCTCTATGTTTACACTGGGGATGTTTAGAGAGCTGGCAAGGTTCATAAGGAGAAGTAATATATTTTATTAGCAGTCATATTCTTTTGTCTTGCTAGACTAAGGAGGTCCTACTCTTTTTAATCTTCCCTACTTTTTTTCTGCTTGCCTTTGACAGCATTCCCTGCACTTTGAGGCTGTGGACTTTCTTGAGCATAGTCCACCAGAAACACACTAGTCTTTTAAGTTCAAATACAAAATACAATGTATTTTTTGGGAAAAAAAAGTGCTAAATGTGGAAACAAAACCTGGGATATGGGTGGGTTGGTTGTAGCATACAGGAGGAAAGAAAATGTCTTTTCCAAGAGTTTATCTGCTTGGACTGCCCCAGGAACTTGCTTCTGTGTTCTTAGGCTGTGCTCTTGTCCTGCCAGAGCTGAATCCTCTTAAGAAGGCACTTGTAGTGGTCCTGACCAGAAGACTATGATACAGTGAGGAATTAGTGATCCACATAACAGTTGACCTGACCTGAGCAGGCACAGGTCTGTGCTGTGCTATGCTGTGCTGTACTGCACATATCACTTGGCCACAGGATAAACTGAGCCCGCTAACGGTAACAGAGAAGCCTGTAGGCAGCTCCCACTTGGCAGCGGCAATTATGCCACTGGTGTGTCTTTGTCTTTGTCTTTAAAAGAAGCAGCATGTTCCTGTGTGAACATCCTTTTGCTTGATAGTAGAAACGATGAACAGAATTGTTTACCTCCAGAAACATCCTTTAAGAGTTCTACAGACCATAATGCCAGTGAACCTCAGCATGGACAGGATCTGTGCAGTGTGCCATGCCCTGACTAGAGGTCTGTCTGATGCTGTACGACTCGAGGTTCCCAGCATCTGAAGGGCTATCTATGCTATCCCCTTTTTCTCATGTTATCTCCAGTAACTGTTGTTTTAACCGATACCTTACGAAGTCTGAGTGCCTTTCTTATGGAGATCTGTAACAAACACTTACCTTGGTGTATTATAGCACTACATTCACTTCTTAGAAAGCAAAACAGCAGACTGTTCTTTGCCCATCTCTTGTCAATTGCTGGGAAATGGTTATGGAGAGGTGAAGTGGCCTTGGCTAGTTATGGGAAATGTTCCCTTTTTAGGAGTGAGGGGGATCCTAGATTACTTAACCCATCTGTACCTGTGACATACATCTCAAATGCAAATAATTGATTTTCATTCTCCATGGTGTTGGAAAACTTCATACATGTGGTAGTCACTTTGTAACAGTTTTTTCCTATCATATCTTTTAATTTTTGGATTGATGGTAGCAATTACTTAATCTCATTGTATAGCTAACTTGAGTTTTGATGGCTTCTGGAGGAAGGCATTAAACGGAATTTGTCCCATGTTGAGCTAAAATAAGTTGACTATGCAGTAATAAAAATTTTACCTCCTGCACTCTTCAGATTTTTCTTTATATGTTTTTTTTTTCTCTACTCTTTTCAGAGCATCTCTTTGGTCACCATTTGCTGTCTTTCAGGATCTCTGCTTTGTTTGCCTCTGCCCTTCTCTTCTTTTGTGACTGACTAGCCATCGTCTTGGTTTCTTTAACTTTCTTAACCCCTTTATTCTATCTGACCCATTACACTTCTGCTTGTCTCTGTTCTTTCGCCTTGATTTTCTATTTCCATTTGTGGGGCTCTCAAATTTTAGCCCAATGATTTTATGAGAGGACATATAATATTGGGTACTTTGAGTGTATTAGCAAAAGCTAACTTTGGAAGAAAAATTATGAAATACCAATTCTGCTTCAGTACCTGCCAGTTTTGTTCCTTGATGTGTCTGTCTGTTTCTAATTTGATCAGCTGCAATTGGAAGATGATCAGGGCGTGAATTTGGGACTTGAAAGCAGTTTAACACTTCGTCGTCTTCTAGTGTGGACATATGATCCTAAAATAAGGTTAAAGACCCTTGCAGCACTTGTTGATCACTGTCAAGGTCTGTTTAAAGTTCATTTAACATTTTTTTGGAAGTTTTATAACTTTATAACTTAGCATGCCAAATGTAGATATCTGTAATATTACCATTATGTTTTTAGAAATTTTTGAGTAGCTAATCCACAAGACTATCTCTCTTTCTTAGTTTAAGTAGAAAACTGAGGGATTATAATGCTGTTTTGATATACTCCAACTTTTTTTTTTTTAACAAGGACATGCTTAGGAAATCTTTTAAATTTTACCTTTCACACTTCCTCAATTACTCAGTTTTATTCGTCTTTCAGAGAATATTTCACTGTGGAAAACCCCACTAACACACTGTAAAATGCTTGGTACCTCTCAGTCTCTTCATTGTGTATGAATATTCCTCTGTGTTTCCTGATGGCATATAACAGTGATTTGCAACTTGTCTGCAGATTCATGTGAAACAACAAAACTTTACAAATCTGCAAATAGTGTGTGGGTGTGTTGGTGACCCACAAGAAAGAGCTGGGGAGTGGTGTTGGACTTCACCAAAATTTTGGCCAGTAACCAGCATGTAGGCTATGCTTCTTCCTGAGGGGACTTCAGCTTTGCTGCCTTGGAAAATAAATGGAGATTGTGGCCATTTGGAAAGAACATCTTAACTGAAAAATCTTAAGACTTCCATTTTGCCTTAGTTATTGTAATTGGTATGATTTGAAACAAGCAGGCTTCACTTTCAAGACATTCAGGAAAATTCTGAATACTGCAGCCTGTGCTGGAAAAAACTTTCAGCTGTGCAAGTTAACAGCAAAACAACTACTAGATCTGCTTTTTTTGGCAGCCTCTTACCTTCTAATTGCAAGAAGACGGGAGAAATTACCTAAAAGGCTCTGTGGGGGACTATAGCTGAGAAGCAGAAAAGATGTGTCTGTGTGCATGTATGCACACAGAAGGTCTGAGAGACAAGCAAGGACAGGAGAGAGAGAAAACAAGCCCTAAGGTTCCCTTCTGGTGGAAAAAAATCCGCAAGTATAAAGTTAATCCTTAATGAGTGATTTGATGCCTTACAGTTTGCATTGCTCCATGCTGGCATTAAGTAGACAGAACACTGTGTCAGGGCACTTGGTTTACTACTACTTTAGTGAGATTAATGATTCACGCTTTAAAATCTAAGCACTTCCTGTCAACATAAATAATGTTATTTTTGCTATGCTTTAAAATTGCTGTTCAACAAGCCCTCAGAGCGACATATGCCTAGCTAAATCAATGGCTGCAGAAATTTTTAAGTGTGATGTATATACTTTTCCTTCATATACTTCTGTTCTGCTCCCCTGTTATCTTACAGGGAGAAAAGGTGGCGAGCTGGCTTCAGCAGTTCATGCCTATACTAAAACAGGAGATCCCTACATGAGATCTCTGGTTCAGCACATTCTTGGCCTAGTATCCCATCCTGTACTGAATTTCCTTTATCGCTGGATTTATGATGGAGAGCTGGAGGATACATACCATGAGGTAACTTATATATAACAGTACATAATTTATCTATGTTAATTTGCTTGGTGGGAGTGGAATTTATGGGAAGCTTAGAGGAGAATTAGGAAAGTAAACTGGGACTGAACCATATAGAATATGAGTAAGTCATATATACAGTAGTAACATGAAATGTGACTTTTTTTTCTCCATGCATTCAGTGCCTGGGGGATGTCCAGTGGCTGCAATGATACACTATGGTGTCTTTAATGCCTTGTCTTTTATCTTGGGTCCATTTAGGAGAGGCATGATAGTGGACTAGTGATAGATGCTTGTTAATGAAAAAAGAGGTCATCTCCTCTTTCTCTCTCTCCCTCTTGCCTCTCTCTCTCATCTGTCTGTCTGTCTGTCTCTGTCTCTCTCCCCCTCTCCCTTCTCTCTCTCCCCTACTTCCCCTCTTCCCCCTTGCCCTCTCAATCTCCCCCCTCTTGCTCTCCTCCCTATTTGTTTCAAATAAGCTTCACTTTTCTGTCCTGGTACCTCTCAAACTTGTTTTTCTTTTCTTTTTTTTTAATCATTTATTAGCTTTCAACTCTTTGTGTGTGTTTAAAAATCTAGTTGTGCACTTTAAGAATGTTCTTAATACTGAAATCACTGTGGTATACCAAGTTACAGTTTTCACACTTTTGTCACGGTTTTCACACAAAGGCAATTGGCCGTTCTTGGTACAAGTGTTATTTAGAGGGGGTGAAAAAAGTTCTTGTCCAAAAATGGATGTCTTGCATGACAGGATGAAGATAGACTCCTTCCACAACTTATTTTAACAAAACTAATCATGTAGATTGTTTATTATAAAAAATGGTATCCTTCCATGTAGAGTTGAGAGACCTTGGCAATTGATCGCCAGTTCAATTGCAGCAGGATTTCTCATTTTCTGCAGTTCTTTCTGCATCTGCTAAAATAGGAGAAAATCCAAAGGCCTTCAAGTGAAAAATAGAATCAGTAAAATAAAAGAATATTACAATTATATTCTGACCTTGATCTCCTACCCTAGCTGTATAACTAGCTGTCTGAATGCTGTCTGTAATGCGCTTCTGTATTTCTTAATGGATATTTTCTAGATAATACATCTTACTGTATCCTGAGGTAGTCAAGGTTTCGTAGCTTACAGAAGGAGATTAAGTTATGTGGGGCTGTTCTTTAACATTTTTTCTTCAGAGTTCATATTGATCAAGATAAAATTTCCATGTCAGTTACTAGGACAAATCTGTATGTTATCTATAAATTTTTTTTTAAGCTTTTCTAGTTAAAAAGACAATTCATAAATACTTCTCAAGTGTCTCAATACACAAATGAAATACAAGGGGAAAGAATCTGTTTCTCTTTTGTTTTTAATATTTTTATCAATCTACAGTTTTTTGTAGCTTCAGATCCTACAGTTAAAACTGATCGGTTGTGGCATGACAAATACACTTTGAGGAAATCAATGATCCCTTCTTTTATTACAATGGAGCAATCAAAAAAGGTATGAATAAAAAAAAATCTTCTGAAGATTTTTTGGCCCTATGCTGTTATTTAGACTTTGATTAAGAGAATGCAGCTGAAGTTTAAGTATTTGTCTTAAGAATAGCTAAATTAATTGGATTGTTTGTTGGCAGAGGAGAACTATAAGACTGTTTCTCCTTTCCATTCTGTAACTGATTATCTTTGCTTAAGGAGGATTTGGAGAGGGGGGARCAATTTTGCATTTAAAACCATTCTGTGTTAACAGTGCGGTTCTGGTTTGCTGTGGTTGGGATTGTRAAGCTAAAAGCTAATTGAAAGCTGACATAATACCCTGTTGTCCTTGAGGTGGTGGGGTCTTGTGTGTTTGTTTTCTTTTATATGCAAGTCATTTTTAAAAGTCGTCCTCTTCTGTTCAGGTCCTCCTGATAGGAAAATCCATAAACTTCTTGCATCAAGTTTGCCATGATCAGACTCCATCCACAAAGATGATTGCTGTGGCAAAGTCTGCAGAATCTCCAAAAGATGGTAGAGTATCAGAGTCAGTCGACTTCTCTTTGAACTGAGCCCTGTACAATACGTGGTTTAGACTACAGAGTGATGTTTTGGATAACGTGGTAGAAAGGAGTACAAAAGTCCCACATGCCTTAAAACATAGGTATTTTAGTAGATATTTGCATTTTACAAAAGCTGTGTTGAGAAGCACACGTGCAATTAATTTTCTTGTCTTTAATTTTATAGGTTTGCTAGATGGTTGTTAATGTACTGGAATTTTGAATAAAATCAGGCATGATCAGCTTTCTTTCATCTGATTTTTCTTTTTTGGGGTGTATTCTTGAGTGCTGCAGTGAGAGTTTAGTACTAGTGGCTTCTCATCAAGTATACTTTGTCATGTGATCCCATAGTGATATTGAATTAATTCTGCGATGTTTGAAAATTATTCTGTTAGTTGTAAATAAAAAGAATGCACAATAAAAACAGAGAGGACCAAAGCCTTTCTATAATTGCACTCTACCACTATAATATGACTGAAGAAAATTGAGTATGTGGAATGTTAGTAAAATTATTTTTGAAGATTACTGAAAAGTGCGGTTGCCAGCTATTGAACATTAAACCAAACAAAGTTTTACTTTCAGAATTCATTCAGATTATATCTTACTATGTAAGAGAGATTTCAATTTTAATGAATGAGAGATTAAATACCATTTGYGGTTATTCTTTGGTGGCATATTCTTTGCAATAAGGTTAGAGTTGTTATGATGAAAGATAGCAAATAGTAAACATTTAGAACACACAGAAAATTGAGACTTTATGTGTAAATACTTAGCAAAGGTGATAAGGTAATGTGTAGGATGCTGCTACATTTGGGAAAAATGATGACTTGCTTTCTTCTGGTGAAATGATACTTAGCTTCTTTAACTTCTTTTATAACTTGTTTAATATACAAAAAAGAGTATTATTCGTTAAGGTGTAGGTGACCAAGGTAATGTCTCTGATGCTGTTTTGTACATAGTTTGTAGGAGTATAGTGAGGTCATGCTAGCATAACCAGCTTTTGCTAAGAGAATTATTTAAATATTTGTTTTCTGCCAAGATCTTTACTTAGTCTTCTAAGAATATCCTTCTCTGCACTTTTTGACATCTTGTACAATAGTTTTTCTATCTGTTCTCAAATACGATTTTACTTTTTCTCTTGCCTATATCTAAATTTGAAACTTGATTTGGAAATTAACTTTGGATTAGGTTTTATATTAACTCTTCACAGCATAGCCTTTTAGGGTGAGTACTTCCATGAAAGGTGTTCTAATAATACAATCCAATTCCTGCCTGAAGGAAGATTTTATCCAATAATGTGATTTTGTACCATGCACAGTGCTTGCCTGATCAAAGATGGCCTTAAAGTGCAAAGAGGGTCAGGGTTAGGTTAACAGGGGCTGTAGATGCATTTGAAATATAAGCTTGCCAGCTACTCAAAAAAGTCAAAAATAAGTCTAAAATAGTCTTAGTAAGACTAAAAATAGTCTTTAGATAACACCACTCTCACCACTTGACACAGAGTTTATGACTGTGCTTTTCCTTTCTTTTTGGTTTGTATTTCTGTTTGCCTCTGCTTGGCTGAATGGAGGATCTGCACAAATATAGGTTCCTTATTATATGGGGGATGTGAGCTTCACAGCATGCTCTTAAGCAAGTATGTGATCTTAAGCACTGAGAATACCAATTTCAGACAGAAGTGTAGTTTAGAAATGAACATTATCTACTGTATTTGTAGTGTGCTGCAGATGTGCCAAGCTTATGGCCTGTAGCCTAAATACCTCACAGTATTGCACTACCTTAATTCTGTTTGAAACTGCATTTGTGTTCAGGATATTTTGCCCATTAATTCCAAAAAGAACATTCTGTGTCAATGATGTTGAAAATACATCCTGTCCTGCTTATATGTTGAGTCTTAGTTGTGTCATCTGGCAATATCCCGAGTGTCCCTTCAGATAATTGCTCGTAATAAGACAACAGAAGGACAGAATGCCAGCTTGAATTCTGGATGCTTTTTCTCATTTTAAATCTGAACCTGTCATAGTTTTTGGCTTTATATTTCTATTGCTTTAATTTGCTTTGAAACCTTAACTCTCATGTTTCCCCAATTACTTGTGATGCTGTAGTGATAATTATGTAAAAAACTGTCTGAAGATATATAAAAATAGGAAGTCAGAGAGGCAGAAGAGTGTACAAGTCAGTCATTACCTGACAGGGCATTGTAGCAGGCACTTAGGAAGGAAGAACAGTAAGGAAGGCTGCTAAAGTGATCCCAGCTCCAACCTCTAGCTATCAGCAGTTTGGGTGCTTCTAAACTAGGAATTGTACAAGATCACTGAGTTCAGCAGCAACTTATGGGCCTGTCGGTGCTTCTGCCTGGTCCTTTCTTGACCCATTTCTGGCTTCCACAGTGTCCTGCAACAGTTTTAAACAGCTTTAAAAATTTGTTCCTGAACCTCTCGTTTGTTGATGTAATTCAAGCAACCTTTCTGAGCGGTTTTTCATGTCAAAAAGAGATGGTGCATTGCCTATGCTGTCAGCTTGAATTTTGCTGTCTCAGAGATGAAGGACTGGGGCCAGGCCACTTCTCTTAAGCCAAGGGGCAGTACTGAGGAGAGGGGACAGGCTTGTTTCTGCTTGGGATATCAAGAAGTCGAGACTGGCCAGCATGTCCTCAGCCATAGACACTGCCTGATACATACTCACCCCTCCTTGAGTAGAGGCAGAAGCAGCAAGTGTGTCTCACTAGGCTTGTCATAGGCAAAGTAGGCAATTGCCTGCTGTCTGTCAGCTCTGCCTGTGCCTCAAGTCAGTCTTGGGCCTGACCTCTGCATCAGGTAACTGAAGGTTTTAGCCCCTAGCTCCTTTTGGGTTTGCTTGTTGCCTCTTTTGCTTTGTCTCTTAGGCTCACAGCATCTTCTGGAAAGACACTTGCAGGAATAGATCATCGGGCTGTTGCAGCTTCCTGTGAGCTCGCTGTGAAACTCCTTTTTCAGCCCCTTACCTTTCTGGAAGTTCTTCCTTCCTACTCCAAAGCTGGCAGTGAAGCCATGTAGCAGTTTGATAGCTGACACCACTATCTGTGCAAACAGCCACACTCAAACTGCTCTTCTGAAGATGGAAATTAAGAGGCCAGGATCTGCTGGGAGGGAGACTAGGAGAAAGTTGGAATTGATTGGGTGTTCTTACTGCCTTGTTGCCATATACCAACTTGATGAATCTGTTTGCACCAAATGATGGTCTTCCTTTTTTCCCAGCAGTGGGTACAATGCCGCTGCGTGCTGTGTTACCTGAACAATGCAAGAATTGCTCTGTCAGATCAAACCAGATTTCTGTCTTGAGTGGAGTGAGCTGCAGCAGAGACCTTGGTGAGATGCCTCCCTTGGTGTCAGTCAGCGACTGGAAAGGCTACTTTGAGGACTCCTTTCCTAGTCAGTATTAATTCTGACATCTCATAAGCTTTATGTGTGTTACTTGAGCAATTAGCACTCTTCTAGTGTAGAGATTTTGAGCACAGGAATGTTTTACACAAGTGTCATCTATCTTTGACATCTCGGCACATGCTTGCACTCAGTGTCTCATGGCAGAGAGCTTCGCAGGTTACTGAATGAGAGTTTGGAAAGCTCAGCGTGTGTCACTGAACCAGACCTTGCAAGGTTGCCCTCATTAAAGAGTGACTTCTTTGTTAGAACTCCTCTTTTTTTAAAGCAGGTTTGTTAACTGGCCTTAAACTTAGCAAAAGAGCATGTGAAATTTAGTTCTGATTATTTCTGGTTAAAATACGGTTTGAAACTTATCCTTGAGTTGGCAGTGCACTGACTTAGACTGATTTGGTAACTGGATCTTCAGTTTCGACCATTAGAGTAATAGTTGTGGAATTGAAAACTGTTGAAAGTGGGAGTATATCCTTTCTTTAAAACTGAGAAAGGCATGAATCTTATGGTAATTGGCAGTCCACTGCTTAGAGATTACTCAAATTTGCTTGGAGAGGTTGCATTTGTTTTCCCGCTATCTCATAGTAGCCTTATTGCAGTTCCTTTCTCAAAAAACTTGTAGTTGTAGAAAAGAATAGGCTGCCTGTAATACGGTAGTGTTCTGCTTTCTGCCCCCAAGTTGCTGTGATTAATGGTGGAGAAGAAAACAGTAGGTTGCTGTCTGTCTCCCAGAGAATGCAAGAATATTCCTTCCTCTTGCGTTCTAACTTACATGTAGGAAATCTTTTCTGCTGAACGTTCTGATTGATTCTTTGATTTTTCATCCTTTGAATTGACTTCTGATTTAGAACCCCCTGAAAAAAAGCATTTCCCTAACTCTGTTCTTTTGGATCTCCTTCAAATGGTTGATTATGTGTATCATAGTATTTCAGCAAATTAAAATAAAATTCACTTTCTCTGTAAAAGTGATGAAATAATATAAGCTCTTACTGGAAGGTAAAGGCTGGGCACAGGATAGAAGTAATAATGTTTAAGTGTGGGCTTCTTTAAACTTGCTTTCACTTTTGTATAGCTATGACAAATGTATAGTTAATAGAGTTAGGGGTGATCTCTCTGCTTGTATGCTTTCATTTCAAACTTCCTTTGCCTCATTTTTGGAAAATACTTAACTAAATTTTTTTTTCTTTTTAGCTGCTGATTTGTTCACAGATCTGGAAAATGCTTTTCAAGAAAAAATTGATGCAGCTTATTTTGAGACCAGCAAATACTTGCTTGATGTTCTCAATAAGAAATACAACTTACTGGAGCACATGCAGGCCATGAGGCGCTATTTACTACTTGGCCAAGGAGACTTTATCAGACACTTAATGGACTTGCTCAAGTAAGAGAGCACGAAGGGTAATTATGTTGAATTTCTGATGCTTACAAATGTGCATGATCAGCACAGAAAATACTTTGGTTTTGGAACTGGACACTTTAAGTATCTTATTACTCGAAGGGTTAACTGAACATCTTTAAATTCCATTTTGGATTTGATTTCTTTTACTCTGAGGCTGACATTTAGTTTTCTTTCTTGGTAGGAAGTGAGTACAGTACAATTACAGGATCTCCTAAAAAGCTGCACTGACATAGCTGTCTTTACTCTGACTCTGTGACAGCCCCTAAGATGTTTGCACTTCTCCTGCTCCTGCCAGGAGGTTTAAGCACAAAACTTCAGTTTCTGGTGCTCTTAACGCCATTTGTGAACATTGCCGTGAATGTTAGGCTTCTGTAATACTTTGAAAGTGTTTGGTCAAAAACATTGTGTCAAAACCCCTCATTGCATCCTGGAAATTCTACTGATACCTCACCAGCCTCTCTTGTTTTAAGCACTGAGTTGCTATCACAAGTATCAGTCTCAGTTCTTAAAGTGTATTTGCAAGCTGGCTGGCTTTTACATCCTGTTCCTATTGCTGAAACTTAGCCTGCCAAAAATATCCTTTACAAAGCTCTCCTTCAGTCTATGAGGCAGACTTTGTATTAGAGCTTCTATTAACTTGTTTATACATCAAAACCAACTTTGTCTGGTGACCATTTGTATTGACATGCATGTCTGTGCTTTTTAAGCAAAAAATAGCATGAAGCAGAGCTAAGGTTGGTGCATGGAGTCAGTATGACGTTTGAGACAGAAGCAATGAGGGACTTTTCAGTCCCAGTCATGGGGGAGAGGAGCTCAAGGCACTTGCTACTCACATGTCACAGCTCTTCTGAAAGTTGCAGTTACGCAGAGGAGGTGGGCTTGCGTGCTTCTGTCAGCATTTCTAAGCCCTTGGGACGATGATCAGTAAGTCTCTCAAAATTATGAAATGTAATTAGTGGTTTGATGTGTTAATGATGCAACTATTGTTCATTTTAGATATAGATGCAACTAAAGTTGCAGAATAATTATCCTAGCAATCCTGATAACTTCAAATTACTGACATCAAATGAGAATGAATTTATTCCTAAATCCACTGCTATTTAGGTGTATAGCTGCACACAAATAGATGGTTTGAAATATTTTGCTCATTGATTTTCCCTGTGGTTAAGACAGGGATTTTGAAAGTCAAACTGTCAGAATGGTGTTTCATTGTGTACTACAATTACTACCAAATCACTACTTGAGAATATCTGAGTGATGTGCCATAACTTTTTATTTGTTTGTTTCATAACCTCCAGGCCAGAGCTTGCACGACCAGCTACAACTTTGTATCAGCATAATCTGACGGGAATTCTTGAAACAGCTGTGAGGGCAACTAATGCACAGTTTGATAATCCTGAGATCCTCAAACGACTGGATGTTCGACTTCTGGAGGTCTGTTGCATCATGGTGGTTTTGCCCTGAAATGAGAAATGAGTAAAAATGCCTACTTTGCATGTGTGTGTGTGTGTGTTTATATATATTTATATATATATTTTATATATGTAYGTATGTGTACATACAGACACATGTATGAAACAAAATTTTCATGTGCATATATAGTACATACATTTTTTCCTTTTTTTGCCATTGAAGCCTATTTTGAACTATGTAAGCCTCCTTCAAAAGTCTTCCCTTCTCCCATCTCCTGCCCGCTGTCTTTGTATTTTGATCTGCAGGAGTGTGGTTATTTCATTGACAGTGCAAGGTCAAGTATTTGAGTCTGACAGTAAGTGATGCTGGTGGTCCTGATTTGGGGTTCTGCAGGCAACTCCTATTGCTGTTGCTCTTACTAGAATCTGGGGTGTGGTTTCTTTGTGACTGGTAGTTACAAAAAGTGAAGAAAATGAAAGTGCATTTTGTGAAGGAGATCTTTGATAAGAAACTTGTGTCAATGAGGAAAGGTTTCAGGCTCCAGCCCCAGAGATGAGGGTTATCCAAATAAATGTAGACATCTGAAGTTAAGCCTACACTTCAGCCTGAATCCTGCCTGAGAAGTCTCTCTTTCCCTACATTTCTTTTATTAGCTCCAGTAGAAAAAAAATGATGTTACAAACATTTGGTGAGATAAATCCCACCCTTGTGTCAAACTTAAAATAATTTTTGCTTAATTTCCTGAGGGTACCTTTTGATAAGAAACTTCCATATTGACATTGATGATGTGGCACTTGTTTTTTCATAGGCTTTGGGGAATGGAGGAATAAATAAAACTTCTTCAGCACTAGTATGCTCTGGTTAAACACTAAAAGCAGCATCTTTTTTTAAATACAGGTGTCTCCTGGGGACACTGGATGGGATGTCTTCAGCTTAGACTATCATGTTGATGGGCCAATAGCAACGGTAATGCCATACACTGCAGATTGTGAACATCTCTGATACCAGTTTGGATTGCTAAATAATTTGTTACTGAAATAACTTTTTATTCTGGAAAGTAAAATCAAAGAGACTTCTTTTTTGGCATTTAGGACAAACCCACTGTATAAACACTTGAGTTTTATAAACCAGCAGTGAGTGTTGAAAAGCTACGTTTAAAACATTCATTGCTGAAAATCAGTAATTCTGTTCCAGCAGAGATTTTAGCAAGTACTTAATAAACAGAGTGTTCTTTTTCTTTTATTATATCAGGGTTGTAGCAGCTACTTCGGGGTAATTTGCAAGAAACTAGAATATATTTGGGGAGAACCTATTTGTACTATTTAAATAAAATTTGATAGGTAGTATTCATTGGAACTGCTGAGGAAATAGTTGCACTGTTGATTAGAATGCTTTTAGTCTCTATTATGACTTTTTTTTTTTAAACAAGACATCAGGATGGGAGTCTGATCAGCAGAAAGAATCATCCATACATGTGTAGTTTGAGAAGAGTGAACCATTTAGGCTTTGTCCCTTGTTCACCCTTTCTTACACTTCTTCCCAGCTGGGACTGAAAGTGCTCAAAACCTCCCAAGAAATGACCAGCTCCTAGCATGTGGGTCCAAGTTCTTACAACTGGCATGTCAGTGGGACCTCAAATAGAGTGTCACTTTCCCATCTTACAACAAATTGAAACTGGCAAAAGCATCAGAGCAGTACTGAGGGTTTTTAAAACTTTTTATTTAATTTTATTTCAATACATCAAAGATGCCTACATGGAAGACTCGTGTAGAAAATTAAATAACCTCTAGTGCATTTCTACACCACTTTCTTCAGTCTTCTCAGGAATATAACGTGGGCATATTGATGTAGGAATATTGTGCTATGGGAACCCTTCCAGTGTTAAAATGAACAAATAAAACGGTGGCTGTAAGCAGGCACAGTTGAAGTGTGCTCTGGACCAGGGAAGATGCTACAGCTCTGCCCTCAGCAGTGCCCTGTCAGGACACTGAAAGCTTGCAGCTTCTGTTGCAGCTACCAAGGGGGGCAAAATCCTGAGTGCTGCTCTGCAATGCATTTTTAAATCTGCCTGTGCCATTTTTCACATACATGAGGCTCCATTTTTATTTATTTATTTTTTTTAATGAACTGCAGTGCTGTTATAACTTTCAGCACCGTATGTAACAGATGTGCACTTGGGTGCATAAAGGGTAGTACACTTGAGGGTGAGGTCTGAGAGACTGATGAGGAACGGCAGCACTCCCTTGTCTGAAGGCCTGCCCTGGCTCTTGATAGAGATTATACCAGCTTATAGAGACTTCTCCTCTCTCTTTTCCCCAGTGAGTTATCTGGCCAGTTCCATTTGGTCTCCTGACTCCAGTAGTTTGGAGAGCCAAGGAAAAAAGCTAGCTTTAGTATTTTGGAGGCCCAAACTTTTTTTAGCTGGCATGTATAAGTATGCATAGTTACACATTCACACATACTTTTTTCTTTTTGTTCTGGTAAAGACATGCAGGAATTAGGCAAATATACTTGACAGTTTCCCCTTATATGTTCTGGTGCCTTTTGAAGTTGGACAGAGCTGAGGGGAGCTGGGAGAAATATTTCCCTCCCAGCTTGCTAAGGAGTTCTGGAAGTGACCCTCCATTCTGCACAGATTGCTTCTTGTTTGGGGATGGAGAGGATTTCTTCCCCTGCATTGGAAATAGCACCAGAACACATGGTATTGGTTTCAAGCTAGTAGAAATGGGAAGGTTTGAGCACTTGCTTTCAAGTGACAGTCTGGGAACACATCCATGTTTCTTGCTTGTCAGTTGTTGCAGTTGTTGAGTGCTCCTTTGCACAGCTCCTTTCAAGTGGTGGTGTGAATAAAGACTCCCTTGCAGTTTGCCACACCTATTCTCAGTTGAGGATCTAGCTGCTTGGGCTCTCTGCGGTGCTGAGGATGCCCACCTCAGTCCTTGTAACAGAAGCTGCCCATATCAGTGAGTTGGCGCTGAGCTTTTCTGATCAGCTACTGTGCTGCAAACTACTGCTACCCTTTGACTGTAGCTCCTGCTGAATGCGATGTTGGAATTGCCAGGCATTTCCTCCACAGATCAGGAAGAACAGTGTGCAAGTGTTGGCAGAGAACACCGCTATGATTTTTTTCATAAGCAAGGCAGCACCACGTTTCCCATCACCTCTCTCCTCATATTGCTTTTCAGGAATTTCACATCCTCCTGAAGCCTGAATGCACTTATAGAAATTGAGTGTTCCTGGGGGAGCACATCCCAAGAGCAAAATCAAGAAGTGCATAGGAAAGGCTTCTTTATTAGGCTGCTGGGACTCCTACGTGCAGGACCTGCTGTCAGACAACCGAGAGCAGGACCTGCTTTCCACTACAACTGGCCGATCCCTGGCAGACGCATTCCTCCTCTCATGGCTGCCCCTTGTTATATGCCTTACCCGTGATATTAGCCTCCTTCAGAAGTATGAGAAGTGCCAGTGACCAGCCTCTCAAGACTGAGGCAGTTCTGCTTTGAAAAACAGGGAATCCTGATGCTTTAAGCACTGCAGTCTGTACCTCACCTTCTGGCCTGCTGGCACAGGACTTGGGTTGRCAGCTCTGCCCTCAAAATTACAGAATCACAGAATCACAGAATCACTGAGGTTGGAAGGGACCTCTGGAGATCATCTAGTCCAACCCCYCTGCTCAAGCAGGGTCACCTAGAGCACATTGCACAGGATTGCATCCAGGCGGCTTTTGAATATCTCCAGAGAAGGAGACTCCACCACCTCTCGGGGCAACCTGTTCCAGTGCTCTGTCACCCTCACAGTGAAAAAGTTTTTCCTCATGTTCAGATGGAAGTGTCTGTGTTTCAGTTTGTGCCCATTGCCTCGCGTCCTGTCGCTCGGCACCACTGAAAAGAGTCTGGCCCCATCCTCTCGACACCCTCCCTTCACATTCAAATTCCCTGTATTTCATGCCTGTCTGCATACTTGGTAGCTCTTGAGGCTAGAGCAAGTGACTGTAGTGTTTTAGATGTGTCATTTGGTAACTCTTTCAAGCTCTGCTGCTTCTGGTAGAGGAGAATTTTGCTTATTCCTACCCCCCCACAGCTGGGTCCCTTGAGGAAAGCCTGTCATTGAAAGCATTGATCCAAAATCCCATTCCTCAGTGGAACCTTAACTTAGGGCTGACCTCTCTTATGAGGAAGAGCTTTGAGCTTATGGCTTTTTCTTTTGCAGTTTGTAGTGAAGATAGTCTTTGGATAGCCATATCTTCTCATTCCATCTTACCACAAAATATTCAGTTCTTGCAATGCAGTACAAGTTTAATGTGCAGCTTTTAAATGGTATTTTATTTACTAGTTGAACTGGTAACTCAGCTAGCTAAACTCTTGAGGAAGCATCTTCACAATAGCTGTGGGGTTTTCAGTGACTTGGTTCTGCCAATATTTACTCATAAACTACCTGAGTCAGAACAGATGGTCTGTGAAGTGGTTCTCTGTCCCTCAGAACATGTGGTATGTCTGTTAAATTTGTACTGATCTTTTGTTAATTTTGTAGGTATTTACACGTGAGTGCATGAGCCACTATCTAAGAGTATTTAATTTCCTTTGGAGAGCAAAGCGGATGGAGTATATTCTTACTGATATATGGAAAGGACACATGTGTAATGCAAAGCTTTTGAAATGTATGCCAGGTAAGAGGGACCCAAATGAATAACATACTTGCAAACTGGAATTAGATAACTGCAACTTATTTTAACTTTGTGTTATGGAAAAAAATTAATCCACTAGGACAGATTAATTTTATATTTTGTTGCCTCTCTTGACTAAAGGTTTAATGATAGATGATGATGAAGGTGAAACAGCATAACTGGGAATGGAAGTTTCCCCTCTTTGTTGTTTTAATTAATCCTTAGTTGTGAATTTTGTAGCAGTAAGCAGATGAAATGCTCCATGACCATGGAAAGAAGAAAGCAAGCAGTGAAGTGACTGTTTCCAAGGCAGGTGTTTTTGTGGAAGAGCCAAGCAGTAGGAACACTGCCATAATACAGCGAAAGTCATTTTACTTTTGTAGACTGCAYTTTCTAATTTACATCTAACAAATTAGCAGAGTGTGCTTTAAGGATTAGTAAAGTTCAGTCATGGAGTGTAACAGAAGAAGGTGCCAGCCAAGTCTGTAGATGTTTTGTCCTTTTATTGTTGACAGATCCCAATCATATGATGGAGATCTTCTGGGTACATGGCTCAGCCCAYGCRAAGCTCTGTGASTTCGTTGGCTTTCCAGCTGCTGCTTATACACATTACGTATTCTTCATCAAATGGGTTTAGAAAAGAAAAAAGATAAATAAAGAAGGGAAACTGAGGCAATATAACATTTTAGTTGCATGTGTAGCCTTTACTTTTCTGTAACACAATCTCTTTTATGCCTAACTTTGTTCCATTACAGGGTTCTAGTTATGACGTCAGAGAAAACGTCGAGTTTCCTAACTGCAAGTTCAGAATGGAGCAGGTAGAAGRGTTGGATAGAGATTGTTTTCTGTATGTTTAAGRYAGAAACRRATAATCCACACAGTGGCAACTCTGCGAAACCTGAGCACTTTGAATATACATTCCTTTCAGTATAGAGCATTAACGTTCAGCACGGCATAAAAGAAGTGCTCGGGTCTATTTTCCTTGTACGCACTTCACCTTCCCTCCACCAGCRTTCCCTCCTTGTGCTTACCATTACTTTTCTCAACAACCCTGTCTTAAGACTACACCAGGTAGCACACTCTAGCTCTTCTATGTATAACTTCATGCTATGGCCTGAAAGATGCACTCCTGGCGGGGGAGGAAAAACTGTAGCCTCGACTCAGGCTGGCTCTGAGGCAGGGAGAGCAGCTTTCAAAAGAGACCTTTCTGAAGCTGAATAGGAGAGGGAGCAGGAGAGAGAGGGAAGCTGCCTCCTACTGCCCGGTCCTTCTCCGTTCCCTTTTGTTCAGCTTCCTTGAGGCCTTCCCACTGTCCCCTGTGTTTCCCTTTCTCCTGTGCTGCAAGTAACAAGCCTTCCCAAGTTGGGTGT
>NW_020447453.1:560674-712897 GCF_003343035.1 Apteryx rowi | reverse complement strand
GCAGTCTTGGCAATAAGGTATTGGCCTGTAGGTGTCCCTCTCTAAGGCAGGAGTGACTGTTTGTGGCCCTGGTGATCAGGGGAASAGCACCTTTGGGAAGGGCAGGAAAGAGAACGGAAGGGCAGGGAGCTTCCTGCATTTTTCACACCTCCTGGTAGGGCTGGGATTCGTGGGCTGCGGTGGAGCAGCAGAGCTGAGCCTGCCCAGCCACCTGCCCCTGGGTTTCCTAGCAGAAGCACGGACCCTGTGTCTTAAGCACAAGCTCCTCCAGGCTCTGGAAGATGGTACAGTTGAAAATCTTGATAACCATTACCTACAGGCAGAGCTAGCTCCCTAGTGTGTTATTGTCTTTAAAAGCCAGTGCTGCTTCACTACATTAGCCGTGATGGCTCCACGAGAGGTGTGTGGGTCTCTGACCCTTTCTGACAGAGGGTTAAAGTGTGATGTGATGTGATGTGGAGGCAATTCTGTTAGAGCTGGTGGTACCAGGGAGAGCTTTTAGCTTTGCACTTGTACTTAGAGGTTACTTACTCGCCATATGACAGCATGCTCATTTGGTGGCATGGTGCTGACCTTGGAATTGACTCATGTTGACAACAGAGTTTTAACAGAATTCTTCATGATATTAATGGGTGAAAAAGTGACTGAGGTTCTCCCAATTCCCTTAGAAGGCAATCTTTTGCTACAGCACCTATTCAAATCCAAGAGAATATTTGTTTTATCATTTAAGGAATTAAAAATCAAAGGGTTCCTTTAGATCTTGCTTCTAGGAGAAACTCTCGCCTGTATTATGGAGGTGCTGTGACTGTTCCTGCCCTACCCAGTCCACGAAACGGCAGCTGTTTCCCATTAGCTGGTGGGGCTCTTGTAGGGCACTGGAGGGGGTTCTGGAATATTTTACTTCTTGCATTAATCCTTATAGGTATATCTTAGTGCTACATCAACTGCTATGTTGCTTTACTTGCTAACGTTTTAAAAAGTGTACAGTGGTAATGAGACCTGAAGTCTTCTCATTACATTGCTTATTGTTATTTTTCTATTCATGCACTAAAACAAATCAAGATATTTTTCCAAAATCAACTCAGAATGCGAGTTTGTTTTTTATGTTCCGATTCAGTTTGCATTCAGGTAAATACTGTGTTTATATGGAAGATAGCGCAGCCTGTCAGACCCTGCATATAAACATTTTATCGTATACATTTTGTAACGCTAGCAGAGGTGAGTGGATTTAGGCCAGCAGGACATTGTGCCTGCCTGGTACAGTGCTGTAGTCCCAGTCCCGGGCAGCAAGGGGTTGGACTTTCCAGCTGTCCAGCCAGGGCTCAGCTGAACATTGTGGGGAGGCCATGCCTGCACATTTGGGCTATGATCTGTGAACTGGACTTCATTTCCATAGACAGAAATAGTATAGCAGCATTTTATAAAGGTGAGGGCAAGCTAAGAGACTGCTGGAGACTATTTTTAAATATGAAAAGCAGTGAAAGCATACATCCAGCATATGAAACTTCCTAAGAAAAACTGAAAACTGGGAGAGCATTTTATCCTCAAGCCTTATAAAGTCAGTGGGAATTAGGTTTGAGAGTCACTTAGGCATTTATACCTTGAAGCAGGTATACTTCTTGCCCTTGCTGGCAGAGAAGTAGGCCTGTATTTAATTCCACATGTAGTGGATAAAGTTAACCATGTCCTTAAATCTTTGTAGGACTGTGACTTCCTTTTGGCTGGCTCTATGGCGGGATGAGAAGTTCCTCCTCTTCTCCTTGGAGTGTTGTGCTTTGGCTAAAGGAGAAGCGGGTCAGTAGCTGGGAACACTTACCTGGAAGCCTGCGTGGTGGCAACGCAGAAGTGGAAGGAGCTGTGCCTCAGTGAGACAAGGGAGGCTCAAAGGTCCCGCGCTTGGGGCTTGAACCCAGTTCCTGGCTCTTCCCTGGCATCCTTGTGGGACCTGGGACCTCCTGGGTCCATCCTTGTTCTTCTGTGAAACAAGGATAATACTTCTCTGCATCCAGGAGTGCTGAAAAACAACCCTTCTGGGCCTAATACAAGCAGGTGTTTAGCTGTGGAGGCTGCCAATGGAGAGCTGGAGTGGGCTGGGGTTGGCCAGGAGCTCTCATGAAAGGGAGAGGCGCTGAGCAGCTGGCATCTGCTGTCCTGGGCAAGGGAGTGGGGAATCCAGCCCCGACCATCTTCCTGCAGACTTGTTACGGGCCTGGTTTAATTTGTCTTTTTTATAGGTGTGAAGGGGTAAAAGCTTCAGGCACAGGCAAAGCTCACCCATGTTACAGACCGTGGAAAGAGCATCTGGAGCAGGGCAGCACCGAGGTCACACCTCCACCAGCTAAACCCACAGCCCTGCTGAACCTCTCTGCCATGAAATAATCCCRTAATTATTCCTCCTCCGCTGGAGGGTCCAGATTTGTTTGCCAGCCCTACCTGCTACGCGTGCATTTTGGTGCAGCTCCCCACGGGAACCCTTTTCCACTTCAGCTTTGCTACTCTGCCTCTGCAGTATCTCCTTTTCCCCCCTCCCTTCACTTTTCCACACTGCCTCCCCGTCCCTTGGTAGCCGGTGTCTCGGCTCTGACGGCTTCGGCACCATTGGGCTGGGGTGACAAGCTGTGCTGCTGCTGAACGCCTGCTGGTGCAGGCTATTACTTAAATAGCAGCTACCCGAGCTGCCGCTGATCTCATTCCCTCTTTGTGCACTACCTCCTGCCACCACCCCTGCCGAGTCCTAAATAAAACCAGAGAAGTCTGGAGGCATGAAAAGGAGAGGTGACCTCAGTAACGCCTTGTTCACGTAGCCTTGCAGGGGTCACGTGGCCTTGCAGGGGTCGAGCGTGGCTGCAATGGGATAGACCGTGATTTCTGGGACAGGAGGAGGGCAGCCATGGGAGATCGGGTTTCCAGGTGTGTTTAATCTGGTTAAAAAAGCATCTCTCCGTTTTCCCTCTGGCCTATGGAAATGCTGCATGTGGTTACCCCGCTTGCGACTTCTATGTGGCAAATCCTCCAGGCCTCCATCAAGCCACTGCTGCTATTATCAGAGGCTATTACAGTGTTGTTTTGATTCAAATGGACATTTTTCACTGGAAAAATCATCCATCTGATGATTTTCACTTTCTGTGCAAGCAGTGATTACAAAGCAGTGAGAAAAGGTAGAACAGCAAAATTTTGGTTTTCTTCAGCTTGGTTTCAGTGGTTGCTTGACCCAGTTTTGTTCTGGTAGATTTTTGCCTCCAAAATTTGATGAGCTCTGATCTCTCTTCCAGTGCTGAAAAGACTTTATAAGCATTTGAGAAGAGGGAAAAAGAAGATGAAGAAGAAATAGATGCAACACACTTAAAAAGATGACCTATCAGAAACTAGGTTGCAAGAAATACTTTAATAAACACTAGCTGGTATTGTAGCAGATTAACATCTGAAAACCTGAGGTAAAAAACTGAGTTACACTTATTAGGATATGATGGGGATTTAAGTGAGACATTAAAGAGATGTGTTCAGAGTAATATATTGGATTTGCTCTAATTTTATTAAGTCAGAGACAGAGCTGGCAAAGTTCGCTTTGCAAATGTATTATGTGAATGTTTGATGTCATCAGAGAGGAAAAGGAGCAGACACCAAAGATGGATTTTTAAATTCATATTGTCACAGTTTGGACCAAGGAATGGCGATGTCTTAAAAGAGCTAAAATCAAGCCTGAAACCCATCTAAAGAGAAAATGGACTGTTTTTATATCCGCAAATGATTACTGGCATTGCTACTCAGCACCCCAGAAAAGGGCAGGATTTATATTTAAACTACAGCACTCTGCCCAGTAAGAATGGTAATTTTAGACTTGCTACAAAGGTCTTTTGTGCTGCACTCCTCTTAAAAATGTTATTTCAGGGTCTCCTCTATTCAATTACAAGTGCTCTCAGGCCATTAGAAAAGTCAGGGTTGCAAAGTTACCTCCCGCATGATGACAGAGGGATGTGGGGTGCAAGCAAAGAAAGACACTAATCTGCATCAAGCCATAATGAAACTAAATTCTGCCTTAACTGTGTTCGGTTCTTCTGCTGTCTTCATTGCAAGCCAGAGGCTTTTTTCCTAATTGAAAATGATAGCTCCCTGGGTACTGGGGAGTCACATGGCAGCCTTTTATTGCTAGATGTATTATGTGCCCACTATATTTCACATCCTGCCTGGAGAAATGTGGCAGATTTTATTGATATGAGGGACAGTCCCTCATTGGGTTTTTCTATCTCTCTCAAGCTTACACTCCTAGCGTAGCTCATTTCCAATTTTATTAACAGCTGGGATGTGGCAGAAAGGCTTAAATACAAAAATTATCAGTGAGATCAGAAAGAAAAATTCCCTGATGCTTGAGTTACAGGGATGTGTGTGCACACACACGCACACACACTTGCTTTGATAAAGGAAAACTGGGGAGAAAAAAACAGTGAATTTCTTTGACCATAAAAATGTTAAAGAAAGGAAATTCTTCTGTCCTCAGAAAGGTTAATTTAGTCTGTGAAGTGAGGAGATTAATGAAAGTGCAAAACCTAATATATTTTAGAAACTAAGTTAGTTTTAGAAAGCAAGATAAGGCTAATGACAAAATAAATCATTTTATAGACATTTAGGAGGAGTGTTTTATGACTAATGGGCTATTGGGAGGGTGTCCCTTGCTGAGCTGTGGCCATGCCATAGGAAAGGTCCCTGAGTTATCCAGCGACATTGCGTCTTCCCGGTGCCTTACCGCAGTGCGCAGGGTATGGCGCAGAGTCACACAGGCGATGGACACCAGGGCCTGTGGGACTAAATCAGCAGGATGCTGCACTGAGGGTCTTAAAGTGCAATTTGCTATTCTCATTGCTAAAAAGAGCATCTTTTGCTGTGTGATACAATTTAGTCTGCATCTGCCCTCTGAGACCTAAACCCAAGACATTTATTTGTAGGGATGCAGGAATCTCCCTCTTCTTTAACATCTTGGCCACTTTCCTGCGCCACCTCAGCTTCCCTTCACGGAGACTAAAGGGAAGCTTGTGGCACTTTTGGTACAAAAGCTACAGATTTTGCAGTGTGAACCGATGGGGGCTGGCCCCTTGGTGCAGCTCAGGGGCAACTTGTTTGCATTCAAGCCAGAGGGGTGCAGCCAGCACTGCTGTCCCGCTCGCCCGCCCCGTCACCCTGAAGCCTCCAATGCTGCAGGTGGCCATTGGTGCTTTTGAAATGTCCTCTCCTCTCATACCCCTTTCCCCCCTTCAGGCTATGCTATTTGGTCACTGTTTCTTCAAAGTGGCGTTTCCTGTCACAAGGCAAAATTAAAGAAAGAAAAAATCTGGTATTAAACCCTAATGTAGCTTACTGAAAGGCAGTAAGGGTGAGGTTCAGCTTGCAGATGTAGACACCTAAATGTCTGTGTCTACATGTAGGTCCCCAAACATGGTCTAGGAGTACTATCAGTTGCCCAGTGTCATCTGAGACACCCTGGTGCAGGTGAGATGCTGCCCATGGCTACCAGTCATGGCCCAGGACTCGTGGGGTGCTGGCACCGGGCTAGTGTGGGGCCAGAGGGGACACGAGCTGCCTACATTTAGGTGCTCTCTTGGGTGTCTGGGCTCCAACTATGGCAGGATCCCCTGTAGGGAGCTAAGCAGAATTCAGCTGCTTAATTATGTGTCCATGCATTTCGATGCCCTGGGGTACAGGAGACATCCACGCAGGTCTGGTAGATGTGGCACAGTACCCCAGGGGAGCTGACCCCGCTGGGGCAGCAGCTGGAGGCAGCCAGGAGCCCCCAGACATCTTAGATGGCCCCCACCACCTCCGCATGGGGGCCCGCATCCCACCCCGTTGCCAAAAGCTCCGCTGACCATAAGGGGAGCATTGACACTTCATGCTCATGCAGTCATCTACATTGAGCCATCTTAATTTTGGACTGAATCCCACCCTAGGGACCACCTAGTTTAGTATCTATGCAGATGCATCTCGTGTCATTTTTAAGTGCTGTGGACTAGCTTCCTTGCCTCTGGCTGCTGCCCCAAGAGGTGCTGGACTGCAGTAAGTGCTGTGCCAGACTTGCTGGCCCTGTGCGGGTCCCCGGGCACTGCAGATGTCACTAGACATCAGTGTTTAGGCAAGCAAACTCAGTCCCAGGTGTCTCAAACTCCGAACTGCATCACACCCCTATTTTTGCTCTCATGCATTTAGACATATGGAGGGGGCGGAAAGGAAAAAGGGCACTTTATAAATAGATAAGCTCTTAGCTGCATTTATGTGCTTCCAGAGCTGGGCTGAAGTGCTAGAGAGCATTTCAGTGCTTCCTACTTTTGCTGCAGCCTCATGCAAACATTTGGGCTTGGTACATTTCAGAGATCCCCCCTCTGAAACATCTTCTCAGCCAAACCCAGCTTGCCCCTCTGCACTCTACGGCTTATTTTAGTTGCTCACACATGGATGGCTGGTGTTATCTGAAGGTCTCTAGCGTACTGGAGATATCTGCAAAGGGCTGGCAGGGGCTAGGGTAGGCCTGCACCCTTCTTCAGGGGCAGCTGGAGGCCAGGAGAGGAGTCCTATGAGGCAACAGAAGTCTGTATTTGGCTTACCGATTTGAGCCCTTAATTTGGAGCATGGCATTGCCTTGTGGAGTTGTAGGACTGAAGAAAAATGTTGCTCCCCAATAGCTGCTCTGGTACCCAGCTGTGTTTAAGAACATGTCATTTCAGGCCCCAACCCATTTCTAGGTGTTGCTGAGATTCTCCAAGCCCTTGCTCCTGGGTCCAAGGGGTTTCGGCAGGTTGTCACGGCAGGTATGAGCAAAATTGCTGGAGACGTTGACGTCCACATTGCTGGGAGATAGGGGACCACCAAGCCCTAGCAAGGTCCCATGTCCYCAGAGAGAGACAGCTGATGGCACCATCCCAAGTGAGGACTGGGAMCTCCTCCCACAGTCCAAGACTGGGGTGCCGACCCCCCATCTCCAAAACCACCTCCTGGCTGGGGATGATGGGGCAGGTGCCCTCAGAGGCTACTTACGGATGAGCCAGGAGACCCTGAGGGAAGGGGAGAGCTGCTTTCCCGGTCCTGCACCACCCAGCTCGGGGCAAGGACATAATTCCTYGCTGTCCTCCTGCCAGCGCAGCAGCCGGCCCCCCGGGCAGGAGGACCATGGGCTAAAACGTGCCCCGGCTGCTCGCCATCTTGCTCTGCTTTGTATAAATAATTCAGCATCCACTGGAGCAGGGAGCAGCAATCTGAGCCTGCCTGTGCCAGCCACCCTCACTTGTGCTCCCTCTCACCCCATGAATATTAATTTGGACAAAGTGAAACAGTGCTTCTTACAAATTGTCTTGGGCAGAATTTAGTCTTAATTGGGTGTGTGTTTCCAGAGCACTTTACTGTCCTGTGCTCATGGACAGAGATGAAATACTGCAGCAGCTCTTCATCTAAAGACATGGGAAATGCTCAAGAATATATTTTTCTGCCTTTAAATCTGAACAAACAGTGCCCTGTTTGATGAAGAGTTCTTCCGTGAGGAATGGAGCGTTGATGGAAGGAAGACTTCATTTTTTTTCCTTTTTGCTTTATTTTTCCTTTAACTTTAAGGTGCCTGTTCCAGAGCCCTCTGACATTAATGGGAAGTTAGGGCATCAGAGCACTTCTCGAATGAATATTATTTCTGCACCTCCAAACTTGTGGGAGGGCATTAGAGTAAATCCAGAAGCCGCTCCGWGGGTCATGCTCCTCAAACAAGCAAGTCATTCACAGTTTAGACCTCAGAATGGCTTTGTTCAAGTTCCCTTTGCCGTTTTACAGCCAATGCCTGAAATTCTTGCAATGTAACACCCTCTAATTCAAACAGGGGTRACCTTGGAGCAGTTTATGTAACATTAATCAAAATGGCACACTACACTCAGCAGCATTGCCAAAGCTCAGCAAGAACACCTAGCTGTTTTAGGGGCTGCAGCTTAGGGAATGATGACGAGAGAGATTTATATACAGGTACATATATATATATGCATGTGTGTGTATATATATTATATATATATATTTATATAACATACTATGTATATATCTCTCTCACAGTGGTTAAGGCAAGATCCATTGTATATAACTTGTGCAGCCAACTGTGCTGAAGGGTTCAGTTCCCACTGGCAGAAGCAATAATCTCCAGCTTTCCTTAACTCACCTGTATTCCTAGACCTGCAAAATTAACAGCAATATCATCAAAGCCTTTTAAAAAATCCCATATTGTATTTTATAACGACAGTAAATTAAACAGGCACTCATTAATTTGCAGAATTGGCAAAACTTCCTTATTCCTTCTTCTTTCATGAGTCCCGTTTAAGAGGTTCCCCTGGTCAGGTGGCAATGGTCCTGCTCCAAGGAGCATGGCCGGGGGGGGGAAATCGAAATCCTGGATCCCCCTGAACACAGCGCAGAGCCCTTCGAGATGGGGTTACAATTTCTATTCACTGATTTCTCCTCCTAGGAATACAGATTACCACAGCCACCTCAGGTGTATTCACTTACTTTAAAATGTCCTTTTAATCTTAGATTACTGTGAGTTATTCGGCTATTCTGCATTAAATTGTCTGAGAGTCCTATAATTTATATGCACACAACCTGTGCCATTTTTACAAATCTATTGCTTTTTTCATGCCCTGCACAGATTCATGCGCATTTTTCCGCATGAGACATATTTAAAACTGGAAGTAAAAATAACACATTAATCCTTTCCTTCCTCTGTCTCCCAGATGACCCAAACTGTTAGAGTAAACTCCAAACCATTCCTTAGTTTATGGAGAAATGCAGAAGCCTAAGTCAAGCTCAGAGGAGGTTAGATTACAAATTTTATTGGGAAAAACTTCAGGCAGACCGATTCTGCGAGGGGCTGAATGCTTTGTGTTGTTGAACCCCCTGAACTGCCACAAATACCTCTTCATTTCAGGATAACACTAAAGAAAATTATTTTCTTGCCTAGGGAAAATGCCACGTCATATAAATGCAAACAGAGATGTCATGCCTTAATGGCAAACTTGCTGGTACCTCTGGATGCCCCCTCAGGCGCTCTGCCTGCATGGTGTGGTGCCTTGGCAAGAGGTAAATGCTACAAGCCACCCCAAAGGCAGATGCCGTAGCACCTGGCATGGAAGAGCAAGGTCTCCCAAGCAAGTCTGAAGTCTTCGAATTTCATGCCAAATTTTTTTTTACAACCAACCGTCACAAAAATTGCTGCAAATCCAACCTTGGGCACCTAGCTAGAGAGATAATACCAAGTGTGCGGCGGACTCCTAGGATGCCGGTGGTATTTATTGCATTTCATTTTCCAGGTGTGTCCTGTGATTGTTCCTGCATAAGGGACAGTGGGAAATACATAAATATCCCATCAAAACAGAGTCTGGGAGCTGAATCTAGCTGCTGAATTAGTGGTATAAGGAAGGCAAGTGGTGCTTCCCTGCAATAAGCATGCAATGTGCTCAGGGGTGCCCGACTCCCGGCAAGCTGAGTGCGCCTTTGCCAGGTACCTTGGCCATGCCGCTGTATAGAAACCTGCTAATCTAACAAGAGAAATAGCAAATGTTTTCCTGTCTGTACTCCAGCCTCTCCAAGTCGCTGCAATGTGTTTCATCAGGTGAGAACAAGATAGGAGCCATAGACATAACCGGATTAAAATGGGGGCTGCTCTGTCATTTTCCATGCTAACTCGGATGCCCAAGAATTGTTGAAATACGGATGAAATGCTGCTGTGCTGCATGTTGTTTAAAAAATGATTTGTTAAAAGAAAACCCTTGCTGAATAATGGAGCCTAGTCCATTAAAATAATACGTAAACACTGGCCCCACAGTTTAATTGTCACATATTTTGATAGCCTTTGTGAACTGAAAGGCAATTCTCTCCCCTCTCTGCATTATCATATAACCTCATCAGAAGACAAACAGCCTCCTTACCACAAAACATTTTGCAATTTGCATTTAGATTGTTCGGTGCCAATGCTCAGAATAAGATACTTTCCAGCTCCGTCAAACAAAACTTGATTGTTGTTTAGCACCGTGGCAGTCAATTTATGTTTCCATTAATGCAGTTCCCAGACAATTATCTGGGGAGGGGAAGGGGAAAAATCTTAATAAATTGCCCCTGCTGTCTGCTGCACTTATTTTCAAGTGGGCAGCTGCAGGGCAAATTCAACGTACCATGAAGATGAGCTATTGCTAGGGAGCAACTGAAAGTGTGGGACTGAGCTCGTCAATCCCTCGGGTCCCTCTGCATGCTGGAGAGACCCTACGGTGGCCGCCTGTCTTCTGAAAAGCGTCTTTGGGAGAAGCTGKGCTGATGGCACTGGTTCGACGCTTCACCAGTACGGGAATGGTGCAGTATGGGGGCCACTGTTTTCATGTCACTTTAATGGACCAGATGCAATTATCTGAGTGGCGTGCACAGGCAGCAAGGAGGGAGGAAGGCAGGTCACAGTATCATACTCAAGCCCTTGACCTGATGCAGGCAACAGAGGAGCTTGGTTTCTCCAATGCCACCTCCCAGAGGAGCTCCCTCTGTGTAAGGCTATTCCCAACCGCTTCTCGGCTGCTTTTTCAAAGTGGGGACAACAGCGCGTTGGCTGCTTGCATGTCTGCCCTGAACTGACAGGTGAGCCCCAGGGCACGTCTGTTTTTATCTTAGTGGTGGCCGAGACAGAAGTTAGGTACCAGACAGACACCCTGCCTGCCCCACACTGCATAGCATTGCTTCACACTCACACTTGTACACTAAATAATTTTCTAGGTGTTTAATGTTCACTGGATGGTTCATCTGTTGTCCTCAAAGCTCCCTAGATGTCACACCAAAGTGCCCTTGCCGGGGAGAGAGGCCCCAACTCCTGCTAAAGGCTGAGGTGGCAAGACACCTAAATCCAGCCCATGTTTCCGGCCTGCTGAGATCCAGGAGCACTTGGGTGCAACCTGCCAGGCTGGAGAAGGGTCTGGGCACCGCAYCTCCATCGCCTGGAGGTGGAAACCAGGAGGCCGCCGTTGGTTAGGAAGAGGGACCCAGGCTCAGCGCACTGCCCAAAAAAACGGCAGGCGGCTGGCAGTGCATGTGGGGTCCTCTGCCCCCATCAGTCACTACTACTGTGCCCCGTTACTGTGCTGCCATGTGACGCTTGCTGCTTCCCGTGCTGCCGGCCTGGACTCGTTGGCAGCCCCAGGGGCCGCCTCCTTGCCCCTGGCACAAGGGCAGTGGGATGGGGCTACAAGCACCCCTGTAGGCACATTGCAACAGCCTGGTGGCCCAGGACTCCCCTGGCTTTTAGCAGCATGCTGATGTGGGGCAGCAGTGATTTACACACACTCACACATGTGCACGCAGGAGAGTGCAAAGCTCGTAACCCTGCACGCACAGCCGTTTCACTGGCCTTTTTAAATGCCGTGTTGTGTCTGAGCTGGCTGCCATCAGCATTAAAATAACAAAATGTCCTGAGCTGTCAAAAGTCCTTCACAAGCAGACGAACATGTGTTTTGCTAGTCAAGCGCCTCAGCTGCTTTGGACTCCCAGTGTGGTGACAACTGCAGCAGTGAGAAAAGGTGTGAAAGAGCCATCTGTGTCAAAGATACCTTTCACTGGCTTCCTTGCCAAGTCTGTGGGATGCTGGTCGTCCTTTTGTGGGGCTGTGGGGGTCCCAATAGGGTAGAAGGAGTAAAGAAGAGTAGTAAGTGTTTTGGGGAAGGGCTCGCCTGCAATGGGACTATACCCATAAATAAGGGGGGGCAGTTCATGGTCTTCAGGCGGCCACAGCACACTGCAAGTCACCCTGTCGGGCAACCTGCGATGCCTCCATGGTCAGAGGGCCTGGATGTCACCACAGCAGGAGAAAGTAGCCCACCCACTCATGTACTGACTCTCGTCAGTACTCTGCCCAGATGATTTCTGGACAGCGCCTTGCTCCAGACTCAGCAGCTCCCCCGTTGCAGCGGCAGGGCCCCATTAGGGACAAGAGGTTATGGGGGCCGGGYGCTGAGGCAACCGAAGATGGGGCTGCCCCCACCCAAGCACCCCCCWGTCCGCAGTAATTGGAAATACATCTGTGACTGCTTGAAAAGTTATTTTTTTGCTACATGAAAGGCTGGGATGTGAGGATAGGACCTTCTCCAAACTATATCACCTCTTGGCTTGCCTGCTAGTACAGCTTATTTATTTGGTTTGGCACGGGCTCGCCAAGCTCGCCAAGCCAGCTTCACCGTGTTGTAAGGAGCTGCTGATGTCAGGAAGAGCTTTTGGAGCCAGGAAAGCCCGGCAGATGTTGTCCAGGTGGTTCTGCTCTCCACAAGTGTTCAGGAACAGTCAAGCCGCATAACAATTTTACGATGATTATTTTTCTTTTAAAACATGCCCAGAATTCCTATGGGGCGCTGGAGCAGGGGCCAAGCGCTCTGTGCGGGCCTCGGGCCAGGTGAGGTGCATGGTACRTGCTGGCAGGACAGCTGGCAAGCGGCCAGGCTGCCCGCGAGGAGCAGCGCTAGCCAAGCTGGGAGGAGACCACTGCTCCCGACCGGCTCGGGAAGAGCTGCTGTGCTTCTCCACKTTGCAGTTTGCACCACTCCACTTGCCGAATGGGGCAGCCAGGGAGGCTGAGCAGAAGGGAGAGCTTTTGCCTGGCCACAATGAAGTTCTTGTGGTTTCCACATTTTGAAATTTTGACTCAGGAGCCAGCTCCTGGACTGAGCCAAAGAGAGCCTCACCTCACCTCGCTGGAGAGGTCGTTTCTTGACAAGGCCCATGATGAAGATCCCCCAGATCTGGTCATAACACTCGGTCGTAATCAGGTCCCACTGTTGCAATGCTGGAGCTGCTGAGTCTGGGGTTAGCTAATCATGGCTCCTCCCACTACCCTAGTTACTTCAAACTGGGGCGATATATCACTGCTTGCAGGTGCCCCTTCCTCGAAACCATCTCTGTGTCCCAGTTGAATACAGGCAAACATGTCATGGCTGAGCACATGCACTCCCTCAGCTCTGCTGTGCTGTGTTCCTTGATGGGAAACTCAGGTCCTGTGGAAAAATGTGGCTACGCAGCTCAGCAGGGTCATGGAGGTGTTCAGATGCTGAGGTAAAACCTGCTGCCTCCTTCCCTTGCCTGGTTCCTGAGCTGTACATAACCTGGAGGGCACGTGTGGGGGATACTGCGTCTGCCCGCAAACCTGCTCAACCCACTGGGGGACCCAGAGCACACCTAAAGCCCTCTGAAAGGATTAGAGGTTGCAACACGGAGATGCAGCTGATGTTTTCCTTTAAAACATTTGCGTTGCCATGTCTGCTCCCAGCTTTGTACCATAGCCTCATCCTCCGTAGTGCATCCTCCGGGCTGCGGGCCCGGTGCCTTCTCCCTCAGCTCTCGGCTACCTGGAGGGCAGGGACCAAGTTGCGGGGACACTCCAGCTGCTGGGAGCAACCAGGAGGGAGTCAAGAGGCACTGGACAGGTGCTCCCTGCGGAGAGGGCACTTCTGCACCTTAGTCCCTCTCTTTGGCCTGCTCCTGCTCTCTTTCTCTGGACCTACAAACCTGCGCCACTTTTCTCGAAGCAGAAGTTAGGCATTTTTGTGCAACTTTCACGGGCTATTTAGCCTGGCAGCCAGATCTCCTGAGAACTGCTCTGTGCAGGCTGGCAGTTGGCACTTACACCTCAAAACGTATTTAGGAGCACCTAAGTGCCTTCGTCTGGGCTAGACATTTGTGTTCCCTATTTGGAGTCTCCTCTGCAAGTGGATCCCATGTTTGCCCTTTGAGACAGCACAGGCCTTTTTCGGAAGGGAGTAAGGAATCCCAGCAAGTCCCTCGTGGGAAAAAAGGGAAAACCAATGCCCTGGATGCCAGCGACAAGTCTGTGGAGGATGAACCCCCCCAAAAGACACAAGGCCTGTTTCTCTCTTAGGTGCAGAATAGCAGGCCAAAAAATTCTCAAGATTTTGAAAAAACACAGATCTGCCAAAAGAAAATGCAGAAACAGATTTTGTCTTCTGATCGGGCATCTCTTACCTTTAGCTGTCTTATACTTAGGTGAGAATTATGACTGAACGTAAGGGAAACAGGTTTGCTCAGAAGGAACAGGGTTTGGAGAGGGCTTTTTTTCTTATTTTCCTTGGGAATCTCAGAGGCATTTATATTGTTTAATCACTTTGCCATCAATAAAGACAGAAAACTCAATCAAGTTATCTTAATGTTTATTTTATTTAAAGAATCAGAAACACAGTCATTGTAGTTCATTTGTACTCATATCCGCCAACATTTCCTAAATCACGTTAACATTCATGTTTAACAAAAACATTTTCTGAGCTGTGCAAAGTTCAAAGGAATTCTTCAATTACTCAAACCCATTTCTAGAACAAACCTGGCATTTTACAAATGGAGGCTGCCAGAAGGATACTTTTCTTTTTTTTCCCCCTCTGTTGTAGGAGATGAAAACACCTCCTCATCCCCATTTCCTTTGTATGACAGGTAAAAATTAGACCATAGTACAAGTCAGACATCTCTCAGCCCAGGACTTTCCAAATGGCACTGGGTCACTTTCTTGTATCACTGATCTGTATTACATTCTGCACTTGTGCTCCTTGCATGGAAGTGATTTGTCCAAGACGATTACTCAGTAACCCAAACTATTACGATAAGCAGTAAACAGGGGCCAGAAACAGCTGTTATCAAAATAGAGCCCCTCGCAAAAGATTTTTCCTTACAGGAGGTATGACTGGAAAGGTTGTTGTCCATTAAAAACAATTATCCTCTCTGCAAAATATATTTTAAAACACTAATTTCATGACACAACATCTGCTTGTTTTCCTCTATCTTCTTGCATACCAACTTTTGTCCTCTTAGAGTTAAGCATTAAAACGTGGAAATCTGGAACCATTTTAGATCTGGCTAAACACAATAGGCAGCAACCAAGCCGTCATCCTGTTTCATTTTTCTGAGTGTAGTAAATACACTCACGGAACAGAATTTTAAGAAAACTTTAACCACTGTAAATTGTCAGAAAAATCTCCTTGTCTCTGACAGATCTAACCCAGGATTTTTATTGGAATCAGTAACACACATTTTGGCTTTGCTAACTCGCTAACTGTGCAGTTTACTGCTTGAGGTGCAGTGATACCAATTCTGATTTGGACCAAATAACTGGACAGATATGGTTCTATTCTCAAACCAGTCATTGCAGAAGACATTTCTTCAATCTCTTATTGGTTATAAAAAGGCAATTTCCTCTCAACAGTAACTAAACTTTTTAGTGGCTGACTCRCTACAATCTGGAACATGAACAAATGCAGCAACGTTAAGTATAAAAAGAAACACCCTGAAAATAATGCCTCCCTTTTTGAAGGTGCTATACTTGGCCATGGACTGTGTTTCTGGAATCTGTTTGTTACATATGACAGCAAGAAAAAACTTATTTTACAGAGAACAAAGTCACAGAGCTGAACTTAAATAGGAACATTCACTTCTATGTGTTTTGATATGCCCTAATATACTGTACACGGCTTGAATGAGAACAAAACTTACACCTTCGCATATGAAATACTGGTAACACAGTAATGATGTTCACCCACTGGGCCTCTTCCTTTCAATAAGATCATCTCCAGGTTATAGTGCCTCCGACACGCTTTTAAATGATCACCACATGCTGGCTTTGGCCAACAGCCAGCCGCTGGGAAAGGCAAGGTACAGATACAGCTAAGAAAATTCTTTCATCACGTTTCATTCATCAAGAATTGATTTCTTTTTAAATACTCTCACAATTACATTATTGATTTTTTCTCATTCTGCTTGATATGAATAACTGACTAAACTTGCTTTACATTTATTGCACCTTTAAGTCCCTGGTAGATGGAAGCTTATATTGCCTGATACATTTTGTATTGTAGCTTGACCATGTTAAGAAATGGAACAGTCTCCAGGACCGTACATTTCTACAGTGAGAAATCACATTTCGATAATGATAATTACAGCCATCGCAGATCAGCTCTCGTCTCTGTGATGCAGCTCCAGAGGAAATTTCCACAGTCCCTGTGTGTACTAGAACCTGCAGTGTTCTTCTTATTGCCATGAAAAAGTCAATTAAAATGATTCCTCTGGGAATTACTTCCAATTCTGGAGTAATTATTACTCTCTAGACAGAATGTTGTGCTTTAGTGTAGGTCATCAGACGCTATAAATATATATGAGATGTGAGCGTGTGCTTATTGCACACGCATACTCCTTAAGGTATATTTATCAGTGACCAAGCAGTTTTTTTCTTTCTTCCTCTATGAAACATGAACCAAACTGTCTGATCTTGATCTTCAGGTACATTTCTAATTTCACATGTTAAATGCAAATCTTGTTGCAGCCTCTCTGTTTAACCAAACCAAATCTTTAACAATTAAAAAAAATAGCACCAGATGTATGAAAAAGAGGAAATGTCTGATCTATTAGGAATATATATAAAGTATAACAATTCTTACAGTAAAAAGGTACGTCATCAAAAAAGCAATGGAAAGTGATACTGAAGGACAAAAATCCATGCTGCATATAATAAGGGCAGAAGACAGGCAAAAGGGATTCTGCTCAAATAACCACAGTTGAATGGTGGATCTGAACTTCCTCCAGGATCTCCCCAGTGATAACACTGGGACACTGGATGATATGGGACTCTGAGCACTAACACGTTTACTGACAAACTTACGCAGCATATCTTTGAGGTATATAGAAAGCATGACATTAACATTTTGGACTCTTCATTTTTTCTTGCATGACAATGCACAAATCTTACCTGTTTTTTTCTCCACCCTCCCCTTCCCCTTTTTCCCTCAGGAAAAGCAAAATCCTAGTTTAAGAGCTTCCTAGCACACCTCCTTGAACTCTCAAATCCGTCTTGCATAGGCCAGTAACAAGAACACTGCAGCTCTGACAAATAAGTTACAGCAATATAACAACTTTCCTCTTAATCTTTTTAAAGATATTTTCTCTATAATTTACACAAAGGGTTAACAGCTGGAGTTTAGGTTACGTACAGTCCAAATGGGCGTCCTTTCAGTCCATGATTCCAGGTGGAAGGCACTACTTCAACATACCACTGTATGCACCGCATGCGGTTTCAGAAGCACAGAGGGGCACTGTGTCTCCAAAGCTGTAGACTGAAGGACCTGGGGGAGTCTTTGGAAATAAAAATGGCAGTGGTTATCAGTCAAGTTTCCCTTTGCTGTCTCTTCTTGTGCTATGGGATTTCTCCTGAAAGCCCCGCCAGTTCGGAGAGCCACGATCGGTCCTCAGAAGCTCTCCACAAAGCTCCCAGGGAAGAGGCCCGTCCTGCCGTTCCTCTGTAATGTCCCTTTATACCAGCCGTCCTCCCTTTTCTTGTGCACAAACACAATGTCACCTTCTTTCAGTTCAATCTCAGCCTCGCTCTGCGGTGGGTAGGGAACCACAACACGGTACCTTTGGAAACAAAAATGCAAGGAGTGCATCAGACGCAAATCAAGCCGCCTGACGCAAGCACCAACACAAGGCTCTGCAGATTCAGCCAGACTAGCAATTTGGCCTCCGCTGTTGGTGTTTGCCTTTTCTGGACAGGCCAGACTCCTCTCAGTGGTGCTCAGTGACAGGACGAGAGGCACCGGGCACACACTGAAACACAGGAAATTCCACTTGAACATAAGAAAACACTTCTTTACCATGAGGGTGGTCAAACTGGCACAGGTTGCCCAGAGAGACTGTGGAGTCTCCATCCTTGGAGATATTCAAAACTTGTCTGGACACGGTTCTGGGCAACCTGCTCTAGGTGATCCTGCTTGAGCAGATGATCTCCAGAGGTCCCTTCCAACCTCAGCCATTCTGTGATTTTGTGATTCTGTGTTACATTGGCCTGGGCCCCCACTTTTCTGACACTCCCTGGGTGGATCTGAGGTGCTGTGTAAGAGGACAGGCTGGCTGTTGAAAAGGAAACTGTCCCCAAAATCCTACTGAAGGTACCGTAGTGACTGCACAGTATGGCACTTGCAAGCCAGTTTTGACTATGCAGATCCTTTTCCTATTTTTGGTGCTGACCTGTAAGTAAGACCTAAAAGTCAGCTCTGCTTTCACACTCTTTGCTACTTTCCCAGGAGCGCTAATGAAGTGCCAGCACCAGCAGCTGCCTGAAATCCCACATCAAGTCAGCCTGCTCCAGGAAAGAAAGAGGAGGCAGGTTTCCTCCCCGTTTCAAACACTTGTGCAGGCTCGCTGTGCGCTTTGCAGCTCAGAGGCAGGCTGGTTTCTCAGTCAAGCTGCCACATAGGCTCCTGCTGGCTCAGAGCTTGTACAGGACAAAATTCAGAACATGGGAACATTTTTATTTATTAAAAAAATGGCTTTGTTTCAAGTCAGAAACAATCATCTCACCTCCCCCACTTCCTGTGAAGCAGAAATCTTGGGAAAAGTACTTTTCGAAACATCAGTAAGCTGTATTTTCACAAATCAGTTGCATCTGATGCAGCTACGTTTCCTACTAAAAGTCAGTATCATGGGAGGATTTCTGGCCAGCTTGACTGGAGACCTCACTGGGATATGCTCTAAGGCCAGACTATAAAAGCAGGCAGGTATTGTTAAATGTCTGAACTAATGACAGCAGTCCCTACTTCTGAAGGCCTTCATGAGCCTGCACGAGGGACACTGGTGCTCTCTCCTAGCGCTGTATCTGCCTCTACTGTAACGTGTCTCATTCATCACTGCATCTGCTGCACCTAAAAATGGAATTTGCAGTGCTGTGACCAATTGTCTTTGATATCACCAGAGATCAGTGAAAACAGTTCACGTTTTTCTTCTTATAATGCATCCTGTGAATGCACTTTGGGTCCCTCAAACTTAGAAGGGAAGCTAAAAYACAGAGATATCAAATGACTTCCTAAGTACTCTCCAGATCAAGAGGGAGCCCCGGTGCTGAACCATTCACAGGACTCTCTAGGTACTCAGTTTTCATGCATCACTTCATTTTAAAGAAGTAATGATGGGTCTGATCCTGAGATGACTATTCTGCACTCAGGCTCATCACCAGACATTGTCCTCCTGAGAATACAGATTGGGCCCTTTCATATCAGTGCACTTGTGCACAGAGTAGTGAATATATTTCTGGTGCACTCATCTTCTTCCTAAGCACAGGTACTTCTGCAGTCATCTGGCATTTGTTTAACAATCAATAATTGCCTTGCTAATTGCAAAGTAATGAATAGGGTAAGATAGTTAAAAGATGCCAATTGATTATCCAAAGTCCATCTCCTGAGGATTAATACCTCCACAACCACTGCATGGCCATTGATGCCCCATTCATGTTTTTTAAAAGGCAAGTATTTATTTAAAATAATATCCTGCCTTTCAGGCCTAACTTCAATATGCACCGACAGGTCTGGAGCATTCCCTGAGGCCATTCCCAGTGGGATGGTACCAAAGCAAGGGGCTCTTGAGTGGCAGTCGTTAATTTTCTTTGCAGACATGGCTTTGGTACCTAGTGATTGCTGTTCTGAAACTAGAGACTCCATTCTGACATGACCGTGAAAATACTAGATTTGGCTAAAGGAGATCTCCGTGGCCAAACATCCGGTTACTTGGAAACACATTCAACTCCATTCAGAGTGTAGGTTCTGCTCTAAAACCTGATTACAGCCTTTTTATCTTGGCATGGCAACACAGTCATGTAGAAAATATAGGTGTTCAAGTGCCATCAGAAATCATCTCTGTCCCTTGGCCCATAAATCTAGTTGTCACTGCCTTCCTCTGTGGAAAAGCAAAATAATAGAAGTTGAAATGTGTGCTGTTGGCTGCCTGCAGGAAAATGGTCTATCACACTATCATCTGTGGAACAGCTACACTTACATTAGGAAGCTTTGCCAATTACAACCATTATGCAAATGAATGCACACATTATTTCAAACACTCTGCTTCAATGTTGATTAATTAAATTATCAGAGTGGAACAATTTTAGCTAAGATGATGCCAAGTTTCAGATCTCACAACTGTATATACAATCACAGCATATCAGAGCTCTGCTCTAGGATCTCAGAGGGCTTTGAGGAAACAAAGGATTGATCCTCAGCAGCAGCCAAGTCGTGCGGAGGGACTGACAGGCCCTTTTGACATCCAGGGAAACAGAAATACAGACACATGTGTAAGGTCATCCCCAAAATCCAGCTGGGAATCCTGTACAAAGCCATCCTTCTAAAGATAGATTACAACTTACTAGTGATGAGTTGCTAGTCCCTAAATGGTTCATATTAGCAGAGAAGTGACCACGCTCAATAAGAATGTGCCCATCTTCATCAAATCAATTCGACAGAACATTTCCTTAGAGATTTAAAAAAATGAATCTCAGTCACTGCATTACAAAATGAAGTACTTTTTCCCATTTAAGGAAACCCAAAATGTTATGGTTTAATTTTAATTAACTATGGTACCTCATATGATAATGCTAAAGTATTTTTGATGGAAAAATAAAATCTTAGATATAAAAGACCTTGCAAATCAGTTACAAAATCTTCCATGAGAGACAGAAAAAGATGCTTGCCTTTTTTTTTCCCTTGAGATGGTTTGGGAGCACAGCCTAGGAGAGCCAGAACAATCAAGGTTGCAATGTACAGAATAAATGATCACACAGCACCGCTGCCAGCAAGGGACTGTCAGGCACCATAAATCGCTCCTGTCAGAGCATGTGATGCTACTGGACACCTCCAGGTRGCATTTCAGCCTAGTTTTTTTTCTCTGGAACTTAACTGCAAATATATATATTAGCCACATTTTTTGGCAGAAGAGATCTCTTTTCTCTTCCCTCGCATACATCCTCTTCACTCCCCAAAAGGCAGTCCTATATACTTCTATTTATATCCCCTCTTCTCATTTCCCTTTCTGACCCTTACGCTTTGAGAAAATACCATAAAATAGCAGGTTTTCTTACACCAAACTGTTTTCTGGCATCTYACATGGGTCTCAGAAGAATGTTGATTTTTTCCATGTCACATTACACCTCTAAATTACCAGCTTTTTAAAATGCTAAGTGGCTACATAGTGACCACAGTTACAGGTGTGGCAAGCAGCTCTGCCTATTATTAAGGATGTTTGGTATTTTCTGTTGTAATTGCATACTTTCAGTGAGTCATAATTTTCCCAATTGTTATCCATATTGGACAAAACTCTCCAGTTCACTTTATCAGGCTGAGAGTCCCACACGCAGTCCAAATTGTTTCAGCACTTCTGGGAATAATACTAGGGTGTTTTTGCAGTGCTAACAGGACTGGGGTGAGGGCTTCCACAAACTGCTCTTGGATCTTCAAACTCTGCAGCAAAGATGTGGTCTGTGGCCCAGCTGGTCTGTCAAGGATGATCTTCTTTTGAAAAACTACCCACTCTTGGCCAGATTAAAATCTTTCAAAACTTCCCAAAATGGCACATCCTTAGTAGAGATTTGCAGGAGCACTGAGGGTAAAATCTCTGTTGATTCATGCTCCGAGTTGTCCTGGCTCCTGCAGGACCTCAAAGGTTGCATTTCTCTTCCTTCCCCGGCAATGGGCTCCTCTCCTCTTTTTCTCTCAGGGCATGGGCTTGATGCTGGACTTCTCCGGGGCTTGCTGCCATGGCATCCCTGGTTGGGCACTTTTGCTGAAGCAAAGGATGAAACCACTGACACAGATGCAGAGAAGATGAGAGCCACAGTGGGAGCATGGAGGAAGGAAGCGGGATGGGGAGAGCAGCCTGAGGAGACCGGGACTGGGAGCTGGCCTGGAGCGGGGGGATGGTCCTCAGTGCCCAAGAGAAGATACACTAAGGAAGGCTGTGGGCAGTATCAGCAAGGACAGGGGACTGTGTTTGCCTGGGAAGAGAAACTTCAGGGAGTCTGAGAGTGAGGGAAAGCGAGGGAGGGGATGGAGGGAGGTTGATGCTGGATGAACTGAGGGAGAAAACCGGGAGCTGAGGAATAAATGGGACCAGAGTGAAAACTGGAAGACCCAACACAAGATGTGGACATGGCTGTGGAGGGGGAAGCTGTGCTGAACTGTGACTGGCAGGACAAAGAGGCTTGGTGGGAGAGAGCCTGGGGCTTGACACGACACCCCATGGGGCAGGAGACTGCAAGGCACAGAGGGTGGCCCTGGGGCTGAAGGGGGACAGAGTCTCCAGCAGCATTCACCCACTGAGAGCTGGAAATGGGTCAGTTCTCACCGTTCCTCTGCTGTCAGCAAAGACCTGTGAAACCTGGTGTCCTGTGACTTTACTGTGCTTGCTCTCATGAGCAAAAGAAATGCTGCTCCCATCCAGCCCTCCCTTAGCTACAACCACTGACATCTGCAAGGTGGAGCTAAGAGTTTCTAAGCTCAAATGTGTGTTACGTGATGGGATTTCTGGTTTTGTTTCCTTTAAAAAAAGCAAAATCACTCTAAAAATTATGGGTATATAGATGCATAAAAACACCCATCACCTTAAATGAACACAAATGTTTCACAATCATGCATCTGAGATGAAGAAACAGGCAACTAACATTGGCTACAACTTCACTTTTGCTTGTACACAATAGAGTCTTTCATTACACGGTCACATACTATTTTTCCCATTGGATCCCTGCCTCATTCAGTGCACAAAATGGTCCTGTTCTGGGCATGAGTCAAGGCTCTGACATGGAAGAGATTTCTGTCTGCCAAAGTCACCTCATCTTTTGCAGAGGTTGGAAGATACCTAGTAAGTGACTACAGAGAAACCCACTGCGTAGCACAGGTGAATGCTATCCTGGGAAAGTGGATTCTCTCTCTCCTCCAGTTGTAAAGCCTGATGCTGGATAAGTTACTTCAGCCACGCTTTCCACAGAGTGAGACTCATCTCATGCACGTTAGGTGTGCAGGAATCAGTTGTCTGGTCTAAGTTATTCATGCAGAGATAGACATTGAACAGCATCAGTCAGAACTGACCAGTAATTAAGGGCTGGGCTCCAGCCTGGACACTGAGAAAAAAAACAAAATACTGAATATTTGCTTCCCTGAGTGAATACGTGCATCCAGGGCACTGATGGAACCAGAGAGACTTAGGAAAATAGAGGCACAACAAGGCAAATCAGGACTGCAGGGCTAACCTCCAATCTGGACACATTTTGTCTTCAGAGTGCTTGAGTTTGGAAGCTTAATGAAAGTTTCTGTTTGTAAAAGTATTCTGCACTAAAGGAGCAAGGATTTCAGGCAGAACAAACAGGTCACTTGTGTGTTAGGGATGCCAAATTAGTTTTGTGTGGGGACAGTTAATCAGTGAAAATAAAGCATCTAGCCCACTGCTCTTGCTCATCAGTGGAGCTCTATTTCGCTATCCTTTCATTGGCAGATTGCAGAGACCGGCAAAGCTCCTTTGCACATCAACAGCCAAAAGCTGCTTCACCACTTTCCATATTACTGTGTCTGAATCAGCAGCCTTAGAAGAACAGATCTCAGCTGGATCTTTTAGCCTTCTGCTGGAAATATTGCAGTATTCAATTTCTGAGATGGTTACTTCTAGTTTCTCAATTAGGTATCCCTGGTCAGAGAAGCACTTAACCATGTGTGTGCATGTCACTGTTCAGGCAGAACATACTCCTGGGGTCATTCCTCTAGTATCACTTTCCAGGAATGAAAAAGCCTTTTCTTTGCTTTCCCTTTTGGCAAAGAAGATATACGTAAATGGCAAAATTGAAGTCAATGGGCATGAAGCACATGCTTGAACGCTTCCTTGAAGTGGAAGCTCAGTTTCTAATGTGGCAGTGATTTGCAGAAAGTATACATGGCAACTCATGGAGAGGTGTACTTTAAAGCTCAACCCCACTGCTCCGATCTTATTCTGCAGCACTGTTGCAGTTACAGCTTGCTTGAAGGCTCCATGAAAACCACATAAATACTGCACGGATATGCCAGTCGTGACAGTAAGTCTGGATATAACTGCTTTATCAGAATATAACATGGCAGAATTAGTGCCAGTTACTATAAAAGAGTCAACAATGCGTGACATGTTTTACTCAGGTTTGTATCTGGGAACAGTGCCAACCTGCAAGGGGAACGTGACTCACTCACACACACACACACGCTATTCAGTGCTCCTATTTTGCTTAATGTACAGGCATATTTTCTTGAAGGAGGTGGTAAGGAAAGTATTTTGCTTTGGTGCTGTTAAGCAGACTACATATCCCTTTTCCACGTAAACAACAGTGTCAGTGCGATGTGGGCCAGTCTGCTGGCTCAGGCCCCGCATCACTACAGGGTATTGCAGTACAGGACTGGCTATACTGGTCCTGTTTCTTGCACCAGTAGGAACTGGACGGAGCAGTAGCTGGAAAAAAGTGTATGTAGCACAGGCAGCCTGATGGGGTGTTCACTGGACAGTCAATCATTGCAACACAAAGTGACAAGAGCACCACCTAGGAAATTTCTCTGCTCGGCTGCTTGGACTGCTGTATGCTTTATGGCAGCGAGCAGCTGAAGGAAGGTGGCTTTATAAATGTACTGTTGGAAACTACACCCAGAAGGTAGAGATGGATGCTAGCTGTCCCAGCAAACTGGGTAAACATCCAGCCTAAGTGACAGGAGAGCTAGGACCAATTTCCAGCCATCCTAATGGAAGTATGTTCTGGAATAGGTTCTAGAAATACGAAGTATGGTAAGATAAAATAATTGTTTTCCTTGCTTTCCCCATGCACAAAAAATTGAAGGAGAGCATAAAAGTTAGCAGAGTCTCTGAGAAAACCAAGTTCAATTTGCCTTCCTTTCTGACTGGCTGCAATTCCCGCACAGGGTTGTGCTGTACGGCAGCGGAATAGGTAATTCTTCTGTTAAATTGTGAGTGTCAAGCTGCAAGCAATTAGAGCCTTTTAATGCACCTCTGATACAGCTAGTGGCATGAATGCTTGGTTTTGCTCAGTAGCCTGCATGTGGCGAGTGCTGGAGCTGCAAGCCAACCTCTGTGGAAGAAGTAGCAAGGCTCTGCTGCCTGTATGAACCTCATTTCAAATGCTGTAAATATTAAGGAATGTGCTACTTCTTCCAACCTTTCAGTGCTCTGTCTCTATGTGCACAGATGGGCGTTGGGAGACAGAAAGCCAAGTACAGCTAAGTGCACTGAAATGCTTTGCAGCTTTTTAAAATTTCATCCAGCATCTGAATCTGTTTATCTAACCTTTTTTTCCTCCCCTCCCTTTGCTTTTTTCACAGAATTGCTCCTACTGTGCAGATGAAATGCACCAAAATGCAAACAAGCAAAATATGGAGCTGAGAGATGTTGAATGCAAGTTCCTCCATTGCCAGATGTGAAAAGAACAAGCAGTTTGAAACTGTAATTTGTTTTAAAAAATATATAATTTGGTACTTCTGAGCCATTTGACTATTTAATGAGCACAGATGGATGTGGGATGAATTTCTAAGAGACAAGTGTTTAACGTATCTGCTCAGATTATTCCAGGACTAAGCATTATCCTTCCTAGTGCATGAAGGTAATTAATATTTCCCATTATGGGCATAAAAAACCCATATGATCAGTTAAGGAATGCAGATACACCAGTGATATGGAAGTTAATTCATAAATCAGTTAGAGAATCTTGCCTGCTGTGTATAATTAAGGTTACTTCAATTATAGCTTATTTTCAGATTTAAGACTCAGGAATCAAAAATGCTTAAAATGAGAATAAGTTCCTTACCATTGTATACTGCAGTTGACAGTATTTGCACAGTTATAGAAGTCTAAATCTCTTTACTCATGACTCTAACAATGCTGAGCAGACACCACCAACCCATGTCTCTCCGGTTCTATCCTGTTTCCCTGCAGCTGCTTAATACTATTATTAGTTAAACCTTTCACTGTCAGGACTATCCTGAGGTGAACTGAGAAATTTGTAGAATAGGGGACTAGCACTGTCATATTAAACGTGTCCAGACTTCTCTGCAGTAAGGCTTTGAAAGCAATGCCTGAACAGCCAGCTCCAGAAATGTCAGGGAATGGCTTTACAGGTTTCTTTTCATGGTTACATTTAACTAAAGGTGCAGTATTCCACTGATTTAGTTACACTGGTGCTAAATCTGGTTTATATTGATTTAGCTTTTCTTATAGCATTAATCTAAACTGATGTAGACCAAATTAAGTGTGCAGTTGGTTTTTCACTCTTTTCATTAAATTGCTTTTTCATGGATTCTAAGGACAAGAGACTACTATGATGGTCTGCTATCACTGCCTATGTTACACTGCTGAAGGACTTGCCTGCATTTATTTCTGCTTCAAGCCCAATAGCTGCACTTGAACTACAGCACCTCTTTTAGAAAAACATCAAATCTAGACTAAAAATATTCCCATGTCTGTCCTTTCTGCAGTCTCTCACAGACTGTTACCAAGTTGTTCCTAAACCTGCTCTTTAATAGGTGTAACAGAGGTCCTTGTTTCCCTTACTAGAAGTATATTGTTTTAAATCTTCCATTGTTCTTATGATGCTTCTCTGAGCCCTCCATTTTGCCTAAATTTGGCTTTTCTGAAGCATACTGTTGCTCCATGTGCTGTTTACCAATACACTGAAGTAGCTCTGTACCAATGAGTCTACTCTCTTTATCATCTGCCTCCCACTTGAGTCATCTGTACTGCATCAGCAAAGATTTTATGTTGGACAGTGGGGGTGCAAGACCCAACTCTTGTTGGGCTACACTTCATACACAATCATTTGCCAGTGATTCCTAATCTATAATTACATTTGAAGCCAAGCAGTGAATCAGTTTTATATGTGCTTAATAAAGTGTGTCAGTTTTATAGTTTACTCAAAAAAMCATGTTGCACTGACAAGCCAGGTGCCTTAGGAAAGTCTGTTACAGTGTCAGTGTTACCTTCCCAACCAAATTTCAACCTGCATTCAATAAAACATCATGTGCAAGGTGTGACCTGTCCTGTAGTATTTCTTATCATGCCCTGCATTAGCTGTTCCATCCGCCTGAGTGGATTCAGGGTCAGGCTGACTTGCCCGACCCATTTCATTTATCCTCTTTCATACATTCAAACAAAACCAGCTTCTTTCAAAACTCTGGGACTTAAAACTGTTTCAAAATTGTTTAACAAATCAACTCCAGGTAGTTCCCTAGATTGCTCTTTGAAAACTCTTGGATGTTTTTTTTCAAAACCCATGTCCTCTTAGCGGGCACTGCCTAACATAATCCTTAGACACTTTTTGAGTGGAAAGCATTTCAATAGCATCATGTCAGTGCAATATGACTCTGCAAATGGAGACCTAGCTCTCTTTTGTACTACTGTTTCTAGTCACTTCTCTTTCTCTCTGCCAGTTTATCCCCTTTTTTTGCTGTTGCTATTCTACTCTTTTTGGGTTTGCATAGTCAATTATTCTAAGGTACCAAGGTGCAGAGCAGGCTGTTAAAATGAACCCCAGCATCCTTGGTACGTTCCTCTCTAGAAATGAGACACTTTTTTGGTAACAGTTCTCTGAGGAAGGCTCTAGCTGGGAGTATCCTAAACAAGAATTTTAAGCAGTCCTTGGTAATACAGTGCAGGCCAGAAGTGGCCTTGATGAGCAAATACATCTCCCTGCTATCCCCGAGCAGGGAGCACCGCACGGCTGCTCCACAAGCTTATTGGAACATGGGGATCCCATTTAAAAAGAGGCATTTGCCGGCAGCAGCCACACTCTCTGGGCTGAGAAAGCACAGCTGCTGCCCAGCAATACCATTTGTTTGATCAACGAACATTAAAGCTGCACCGTGTGTCAAATGTTTTGCAGTGGGCAGAAGCACCTGAGCCCCCTCTTCTTGAAAGACAGCTGAGCAACCGACGGTCAATCCACAGAGCAGCAAAACGGCAGCAACCCTCATGCAAGTTATCCTCACACCTTTCCTCCAAACACTGCCTGAGGAGGCAGACGACTCAGGAGACACAGGGCTTACCTTTCCCGGGGCAAAGGCTTGGGCTCTGGGCGGATAGCTGCCATGGAAGAAAGGGGCTGCCTGGCAGGAGAAGGGATGGAAAAATTCAAATCCAAGGAGCCTGTTTTCCTGTGCAGAGGCTCCAACCCCATGGCTCCCTGCATTTCACTCTCGATTGGGCACGAGCCGGCCCTGCCGTGGCTGGAGAGGGAGGAGAGCTCGGGTCCCAYCGCCCCTTGCAGGACTCCTTCAATGGCTGCCTGGGCATCATGTGTGGGGGACACAGAGGGTGGCGAGCGTGACTTCTTTTTTGTTGATGCTCCTGCTAGAAGTTTCAGCAGCCCGCTCTTCTTCTCCTTCTGGAAAGCAACCACAGGAAACATGGAGAGTGAGCAGACACCCCAACTCCCTTTGCTTTGCTTCTGGAAAATCTCACTGTGCGTGGCAGGAAACCTCCTAAACAGCCTTGACTAGGGCACAGGATTTGTGCCTTTGCTGTTAAAACCCTATGAAAATCCCTCCCTACCCAACAGCGCTGTGCTTGTTCAGCAGAATAAGGGCATAACATATTACAAAGACGATCTCTACTTTCAAATTCACCCAGGCAGTGATCATGAGCCTCTTGAGAGAAATAGTGTGGTTACAGTGGGATAGCAAAAGTACAAACTCCCCATCCAGAGAAGGCGGACAACCAGRCTGCTGCCCTCTCTCTTCTGGGAGGATCCTGTCCCTCAATAGAGGAACTCCTGAAAAATGATAAATCAGACCCTGTGGTGGAAAACCTCCACTGGGAAGCATGAGGGTCTTAGGAAAGATCTTGGCCCACTGCAAGAGAACCACTATTGTCACTGCCTCATTTACTATCCAATGCCAATTTACCAGAAGGAGAATGGAGACACTGGAGGGTGTTTTGATCCAGTGTGCTCCCTTGTCACATCTTGCAGTCCTACAGCTGTACCTACCCCCATCTCCCTCCCTGAAGGGGGTGACTTCTCCTGATGTGCTAAGGTCAGGAGAGTATCATCTTGATGTTTGAAGATAGACCACAAAATTTACAATCAGCAAGTACAATATCAGCGCGTGGGAAATTTCAGTGTTTTACAATGTTTTCTGCTACAGACAAATGAAAACTGGATAAAGCGCTCTTTCAATTAAGGCAAAAAAAATTTTCAAATTTTGTTCCTGAAGGAATGTATCCAATTTTACATGTCTTAAAATGTAAAAAATTTTACTACATGTTTACCTCAAGCACACACAAATAGAGAATATTTTCTCCTTCAGCTAGAAAGTTTTTGGGTGGAGGCATTGTGTGCAACAGCTGGACATTTTCTGGTATGTGCTGCACAGTGCTAGGCTTGAGTTGCAACCAGCATAACCACAATGCTGTGCAGTAAATTTTCCATCTTTTAACCAGACAAGAAGTTTTGCAAAAAGTCTGTTAGATTTCTTTTTCTTCTATCTGAAGTTCAAACCATTACCCAAGACTATATTCAGAGACTCAAGGCTGTGAAGTTTAGCTGTATTTGATAATTTGTTCTATAATGGGATCCCTGGGGGAAAAAAGATCCAGCAACTGTAGTACTTATGGGCCAGAAACTATCTATCTATCTTCCAGCAGAAATACTCCTTGGAATTACAAGACAGCAGTTTATTTATTCTGTGTAGACAAAATGTCCCATATAAGATTTAAAATGATGCTATTTTTATGTGCTGATTACTGAAGTCATTTCTCAAAGCAGCTTTAAAGAACTGGAAAAAGACTACAATAAAATGAATATAAGCGTTTGGAAGATACTCAGATTTACTGTAATGTATTTGGAATAGCTGGTGTCTCTGCTCCCTAAGGTCTCTTGTTGGCTCTCTTTAGCTGTCATAGACTCGTGAGAGAGCTGAGATACCTTAGATATTAAGACATGGGAAAGAAAAACTGAAGAACAGTTTTATTACAGAGACAACCTCCACTGATTTTTGAAGAGTGGAGTCTGAACTAAGCTTCCAGATCCCAGGCTCCCGCACATTGCAGGTCCCAACCATATGCTCTGCTAAAGGACGTTTGTCATTTATGGGTTACTTTACAGATTAAGGGACCTATCCTGCCAAGATGATGCTCATCCAAGCAGAATCCATGGAAGCCAAGGGAGGCCAGCCATACAGCACCATCAGGTCAAAATCCCTAAATTAATTCCTGTGGCAACAACCGACAAGCAGACCAAACCTCCCTGGTACRCCTCCTCTTTCCCTGATGGAAAGGAACCCTTGTGAGAACTGTGCTAGGTGCTAGGAATTCACTTAAAGTATACTTTGGTGTTTCTCTCACATCCTAATTAAGAGATATTGTTGCTGTCATCATTATATCAAATTGTAAAGCTCTTCACGAAATTGCAAAACTCTTCTTTCCCTGTGGCGCATGGAAACAATACCTCTAATGATCCTGGCATACTGTGTCAATATGCATTTGAAGGTGTCTAAAGGTCAGTGACAGAGTACAATAGCCATTGTGGGGGTCTGGAGAAATGGCTATTGTGCAGCAGTGAGCGCTTCGAGGCTCTTTAATTGGCAGCTTTGCACATGCAAAGCAACTATGTGAACTAAAGCCCTGTATAATGAACAATTAATATTCCTATGTGGTAGCAGCTTTTCTAATTTTTGCTTCTAATTTAAATACTTTGGCAAATTTTCATTAGAAAAACCTTGCACATCTTAGACCATTTAAAGCATGGAAGCAAAAATCTTTGGAAAGAAGGAAATACACATATTCACACCCATCTGTATATTAAAGAGTAGCTGAGTCCGACAGTCATTCAATTTTGATTATAAAAGAGCTTCAACCCTACAAGGTTACTCCTAGCATAAATTTCTACACTCAAGCTACTATGCCTCAGATAATAGAGAGCTATAATGAAAATACTGATGTACCCTTTGTTCTACTGTAACAAAAGGAAAAATCATAAAGAATTGATTTTTAGCCTCTTTTTAGTCAACAAAGCATTTTACAAAACTTCTGAGATTAAAATCTCTGTTCCCTAAAGAAACAAGACGACTTACTTCAGTTGCTGAGCCTAGACCTGCTAGTCAAAAATTGAAGAGTCCCATCCTTCCCATTATGGCCTCGGGCAAGATATTTAGAGGTGAACCGATATTAAACAGTTTGGGTGCCTGGATGCATCCAGCTTTCTCTCCCTTTAACCGAGTCTGGCAAATGCTCTCCGCCTCTKCTGGTATTGCATTGTCAGGTCCCCTGCTGACGCTGCTCAGAGCACTTCCAGCAAAACGAAGATTGCCAGGAGCTGATAACCTACTGCTATGTCTGTCATGAGAAACAGATTGGTTTTGAACCTTCTGTGATCAGCAGCTCAACCTCACCATGCCTCCTCCCCGCATCTGTAAAACAGGACTAAGTTAAAACTCCTCCTAGTCCTGGGGGAATGCATTAATGTTGCCAGTTTTTCAAAGCTGTACATTTCTCTGAGAGCAACTGGTCTTTTTCCACGGCTTTAGTATTACAAAAAAAAAGATGTAGTCTTTGGAATGGAATTTCAGAACGCAGTCCCAGTGATGATTTATAGCAAATGTCCAAGTATTATGAATTCATTTAATATTTAGTGTAATAGCAGCCATCCTTCACAAGAAATTAATTTAATATTTATATGGCCATCCAAGACAGTCCTTTCTGCAGCAGTTTCACTGTAAATCAACTAAGCATTAATTAATGGGCATAAATGCCATAGAAAAATCTACATCAGTCGGTTACAGACTCTGTGGGTTTTGGAAAGGGATAAAAAATTTACAGAGGCCATACCTGATGACTTTCAGGAATTACATTTTTTAATGAAGAAAAATAAAGTTTCCCTTTTGCATTCACAGACCACTGTTACATTGTTTTCTAGGMAATCTGTAATCTGCTAAAACAGCTGTGTAATTATTGAGTTTTCTTAGTCTGATAGCTACATTTCCAATTGACTGCAGACTGTGTTTGATGTGTCTACTTCCTGAACCTGCCAAGGTTAGAACCTTGCATCTGTGTTGATGGATGGATTCACAGCACTGACAGCACTTCTCCTGTCTCTTGGTTGCTGCCAACATGTTTAACTGAATTTAAATCATCACCTTTATGTTGCTCAGATTTTATTCTAGGATGTTTATACCCAAAACTTGAAAACCATTAATTTCAGAAGGATCGATACTTTGTTAGAGAAAAAAAGAGTGAAATTAGCTCTTTCAAATAAATCCCAGGCTGGTTCTTGTTAATTAAAAAAAAAAGGGACTGTGAACATAGACAGTATACACAGGTCAGAATTTCTTTCTTCCCCAACAAAGTCTTAGCATGAAACTGTTCCTATGTTGGAGCCTGAAGGGATCTCAGTGGGAATCAGTCTCTGGTAGCACATGGACGGGATGTGCCACATTTCTGTGATCCCGAAGTGCACTTTGTGGGAGCTAACACTTGGATAGGTGCAAGTTCCCATTGATATGTCACTGTGGGAACATTTTGAAAAGTGAATGCAGTCTGAGCTTAAAAACTCGTGCAGGACTAGATCAACATTAAAGTCTCAGATATGTAAATGTTGAAATATTTTGCTTCACAATAATTGGGGATGATTCTTCCCCTCATTAATAACTCTACTTGAAGATAATAACCAGCTCTTCTTTCAGCTTCAGAGATGAGATGAGCACAGAATGCAGCTACTTTGCTGATGACTGAGTGATAACCAAGTCCCCTGTCTGCAAGGTAATAATCATGCCATAATCCAAATACCAATTATACATGCTGGCTATATTAATACAGATCATCTTCCTTTTTTTTTTATAACCGTCCTAATACACAGAAAATTCCGGTTTACTTTTCTTCATCTGCAGCTCCTAATTCTTCATTTCCTACCTATCCAGGCTCATTAAATAAATGAGGAAACTTTATTGCAGCTGATTGATTGATAGAAAACCTGGCTCCAGCCACAGAGATGAGGTAATTTTTCATGTACCAGCAGTTACAGCAATAGATAAGAAAGCCAGAGGGGAAAAAGAGATTTCATTTGAAAACAGAAAAAAGTAACAAAACTGTATAAATGTTGCCCTGAGCCCTGAAAAACAAATGAGAAATTCATCTGTCAGTCAGTACCCCCAAACCACCACCTCTATTGCGTGTTTAACTTGGTCAGTACTTGTTTCAGTAAATTTAAGTTAGTGTGTGGAGAGTAGTCCATTTTTATTCTGACTCCAATTTGGCTATTGATGATTGACACTTACCATAGAAGAGTAAGTGGTACTGGATTAAGTCTTTTAGGGAAAAAGTTATTTGGATTTTTAAAACCTGTGTAAAATTATTTGACTTGAGATTTTGATAATTATAAAAGAAAAACACACAAAAAAAATCAGCATTGTCTCAAATGAAAACTTCAGGTCTGTGATGTTTCTGGATATGAATTTATCATTTGCAGTTTGTCACTATTTCTGTTGAGGCATAGGTGATGTGCTGATCAAGATGGAACAGTAATTATTCTCCATAATTACTACATAATTCTTTCTGATTTTAGGAAAAGACTAGTTCTGTATCATACATTGCATGGAAATACTTGCCAAAGATTTAATTTTTAATGGAGACAGCTGCTTCTGGTCAGAAGTCTATTATTATAAAATCTGAGCATACAAGTTAAATAATAACAAGGAAAAAAGGATTTTAGAATTGTAGTATCATTCATTGGGTTTCAAATCCCAGTGACAGTAACATACATACATAAATGCACAAACATGTTAGACTTATGGCCACTGACTTTTAAAATAATTAGTATTAAAGTCAGTAGAAAATAAGTAAAATGTCTTGCAGTTAGACCTGACCAAGGCATTTCAAATGTTTTGGAAAAAAAACTGAGAAGAGGAACTGGTGTACAGGTCCCAATACAGCAAAGCACATGGGTACTTAATCATGTGCTTTTGTTGAAGGGGGGTGGATGCAGGGCTCTAGAGACTGGTAAAAGAGATAAAGGGAACTCTAGAAATCTATTTGAATATTGAGCTTAGATGGAATATTAGATCTTTCCAATACTGGAACAAAGTTAAAGGCTAATTCACAGAAAAAAAAAAGAAGTAGAAGTAGAGACTCTCAGATCTTGGCAAGCTTCCTGCAGTAGGTTGCATTTGCAATAGACAGAAGGTAAAAGGCAAAACTACTGTCACACTAAAACTATTAATGGTGAATGAGGGACAGATGACTTGTTACACTGCTATTGCCTTTCTCTGTTTGATGGAAGGAGAACCTGATGGACTGATGGTTTATATTTCATCCTTTTTCCTGGTCTGGCATGTAGGAAAAAGGTGATGGCTATGAAAGGTATGGAAACTTGTAAGATATGCAACTTACTGCATGCCTCACTAACAGCATTCAGTGATTTTTTTCAGTAGGAAAAGCTAAAACCAAGCTTTGGAAAACTTAAAATTTCCCAATACCCTGATAAAGTTATTCAAAATCAGGTACCGATAAAGTGAAATGTGACAACAACAGCAAAGAGGATGATGAAACCATGGTTCCAATAAAGTCAGTGGTAACATTTCCACTTTTTTCCAAGTAGYCAGCATCTTTAGAAGTTCAAGCTCACAAGCGCTATGTGCTTTATTCCTAGTTTTATTCCACTTTTCCCCTGCAGTGTGAGCAACCCCTCCGGGAACACAAAACAAGGGGGTAGACACAATATTCTTGTACCCATTTGAGGTATAGCTTCCTTCTTCACCCAGCAGCCTGCTGGGTGTTTGATTATCCAACATGAATAAGAATCTGCAGCATGACACACTGAGATCTCCCCTGCTCTGCACCACCCTCCTGTCCCTCTGCACAGCCTATGCGGAGAGGCGTAAAGTGTTGATTCACCCRGGGAATGCGAGTTCCCATCTCGTTTCAGGAGAAAACTGAGCCAAGGAATTACAGGCAAGTGCTGAAAGCGTGGGACACCCAAGCATGACTACCAGCTCCTGCTCAGTTTTAAGGGGAATGCCTCATCCTTTATTTTTAGAAGGAAGAGTTGTCACYCTGTGGGATGGGTCATATGCTAAGTGGAAGCAGGTAACTTCCTTGCAGTGAAAAAAGCAAGACCTGAGCCACCCTTCTCTTACCAGTACCCTCTGCCAGCTAACTTAGACCCAGGATTTTGTGACTCCAATTTTCTAGGCACCTTATTCTACTCCCACATTGTCTGGGAGTTGTGAATTCCACTATGCAGCAAGAGGCTTAAAGGTAATAAACCTCTGTACTCACAAAAGCCAACGCCCACTGCAAAACTGGCCAAAAAGCAAATGTGGTATGTGCTCTGGGAATACAAATACTTAATCCTAAAAAGGCAAGCAGAATATTGGGAATTGTTAGGAAAGGACTAGAGAATGAGGCAAAAAACATCTGTAGAAAACACCGCTGCAGAAAACCCTGCCTTGCCTACCATCTTCAATGCTGTGTGCAGTTCTGGCCACCGCATCTGAAAACACATATTGCAGAACTACAGAAAGCACAGAGAGTGGCAACAGGGACACATAGAGGTGGGGAACCACTTCTGTACAATGGATTTGTCAGCCTGCAACACTGACAACTGACAGGAAACATGACAGCAGCCTATAAAAGCCTTTACTGCATAGAGAATGTCACTTGGGAACAGACTGGTTATTTCTCACAATACAGGAATTAGGGGAAGCCTAATGAGATTATCAGATGAATGATTGAAAGTAAAAACATAGGAAGCACTTTTTCATATATCACATAATTAAGTAGAGACTAACCACACACAGTATTGTGGAAGCCAAAAGTACAAATGGGTTCAAAGGGGGATTAGACAAATTAATGGGGAATGGATCTAACAAGGGCTATTAAAATGATGGTATGGATCCAACCTCTGCTTCAGGAAGTCCCAATCAGTAAATGAAACAGCACTTACAGCATTATAGAGGGTGCCTCCAGCTTGCTACAGAGACCTCATAAAATCAGTGAGAACGATTGCTATGGTAAAAAAATGTAGCTATTTGGGCAAGAGCAGGATAAAGCCAAGAATGATCCCTCCCCTGTGCCCTCTCGGTGCTGGGAAATCAGCTGTTCAGAGACTTCTCCAGCTACAGGGGTCTGAGAGAGGGCGAAAGGCAGCAGGCGGGATGCACTGTGAGCCAAGGAAGAGACAAAAAAGGGTTGGGAACTGCGACCCCACAGCACTTTCACAACCCCGCAACTGCTGTTTGGATTCCTCAACTCCACCTCTGCTGGGCAAAACATCACAGATGGAGGGCCGCGGAGCTCCCCCTGGACCAAGGAGCCCCAAAAGTAGTGGCGATGGGGCTGCTGGGCCCTGCTGCTCCTGGGAGGCCAGGTTGTTTCCTGGCCTGGCATCACACTGCCATTTATATGTACCAAGTGCTTCCCTGGAGATAGCGTGGAGGTCTCCTACATGATGCTACACTGTGTCTTGAAGAAACACCTCAGACTAAAGCCCAGTAATATTTAAATCTTTTTTGGTATAAAACCAAGTGTGAATAAATGATTTAAGCAACTATGCTAGACCGATGGTACTTTCCAGAGAATTTAAACAAAACAGATGGACAGAGTATGAGCATGTTTTCGAAAGTTTAGAGGGAGTAAAGATTCATTTATTTGAACTAGAGAACCTATCATCACAGCTTCACTGACAGCATAGGATTCTGAAATGAGAAAAAGATGTATAAATACATTAAATGTGAGACAAACTGCTAAGAATTAGTGTTTTTAAATACCAGATTATTTAGACTGACTGGTTAGCTTGCTTCTCCTTGTCTCTCATAAGGAAGTGAAAAAGATTTATTGGTCACGGGTAGCACTGGGAGCAACACTCATATTTTGCAGAAAGCCAGAGCAAGCTCACTCACTGAACACTTCAATGAAAGAGAATCAACAACAGGATTCGGGATGCGCATTGACATACTCTAATCTTACACATAGTTAGCACTGGCTTTCCCCATTCACAAGGGATGGATTTCATTTCAGAAGCAAACAGCTAAAATTGCTTGGTCCTGCTTTGTAATCTTGTTAAATGACAGATAACTGAGACCTGTATTTTTATGGTAAGTAGAAACATGTGGGGAAAAAGGTTTGGGTTAGTGGAGGTCATCTTGTCCCTTATGGCTGATGTACCTATTCCTGCTTGGCTGATGTTGCTCCAGCAGCCGTGCCACCTCAGGCTGTAATTTCAGCAGTTCCAGCAAACTAAACAGTATTGGGCTGGCCTGTACTCAGATGGAAGATTGCTTGTGGAAAATTCAGGCATCACAGGAGGTATATTCTTCTCTCAAAATCAATTCCCCATGGAAAAGAAAAAGGACGTCTATGGACAATGAAAAATTGCCAGAATTTGCTTGTCCTAGACACTGAAATACATTATAATGAAATAATTCCTCCAAACAATTCATCAGTTCATAAAAGATGCACTTAATCAGAGACTGAGGAGTAAGCTGCAACCAGCAAAACTTAGTACATTCTCATGGACTGTGGCCTAGAGGTGACAAGAGCAGAAGCTCCTACTGTTCAGGCACTATATTTCTGAAAATTAGCCACAGTTCACATTGCTATTGGGATACCCCTGCTCGGGTGAGGGGCAGGAATAAGAGGTGCCCTCCTAGATCTTAGATGACCTAACATTGTAGTAGCAGATCCTTGACCTGATCAAAGCCACGAGCATGAATAATTTTTCTCCCTCTGGAAGCTGTCCTCCAGTTTCAGCAGCTCCCACCACATCAAATCTGAGTATCCAAAAAACTGTTCCTAGTGTATTTCACATAAAAAATACCAGGTCCTGTCCCCATTCCCTCATGCCCTCATGAGAGTGTGTTCTCAAACAAGACAAGCGATACTTTATTAGCATCAAGAAGAAACAGCAACTTGCTCAGCCTGCCAGCTTCTCTTCTCAGAGTAAAGGGAAGCTTTGCCTCGCGCAGTTTGTGGGACTACAGGGAATCACAGGTGCTCTGTATCCATGGATATCGCAGGCCTCGCTGCACTTGACAGCACAGCACAGGGACAGAGGTGTTGTCCATAGCACTGAGGTACAATCAATTATTATTGTGCATAAGCTTTGCACTCTCCTCCTGCAGTCTCTCCTGTCAGCAGTGCTACAGGCATCTTCAATTCTACTACGTTTCCAAGCAATGCCCTATGAATTACTCCTGGGACACACTGAGGTGGCTTAGGTCCTTTTCTTTCCTAGGGATCAATTTATCACACATGCTCTTAAGAAAAAAAAAAAAGGAAGAAAGAATCTGAGAATCATTTTAAAGAATTGCAAAATAAGTGGTTCTCAATGTCAGACGAATGCCAAGGCATGTGTATGACAATTTCTTTGATAAAGTGATGGCTTTCCAAATGTCACAACACTTGGGTTGTAATTACTAATAAGGACACAGCTTTGCAATAGGAAAAGACTTGCTAGAAGCTGCTTAAGTCCTGGCAGAATTTGTAGCAAGAACATCATCTCTACAGCAATAATTGGCTTTCACCTTTTCTTCCTTGTTTTGTCTTTTTGTTATTTAAAAATAAAAATGGAGCCAGCAAAGACCATTCGCTAAAAAGCAATACTCTTATGTCAAGGTCAGGTCCCTTCAGGAGAATAAAGTTTTCCTTTCTAAAAGAGATGAGCAAGAAGAATCATCAATGAAAAATAGCAGAATGTTGCAAAACCAAAGTGAATAATGAGGGTTTAAGTAGGAGCGGGGAGTCAATACCACTGTGGCTTTTTCCCCTTTTCCACTAAGCCCTGTTCATTTTACAGTGCAATCTTATCCCTTCATTCTACCTTCTCTTTCTTTGTCTGTTTTACCCACTTAGTCTTCCCTGACACATGAGCTGCAGGTATGACCGTATGAACAAATGCAATTGAGTTGCACTGATTTAACAAATTACCATCCATCACATGCACCTCCTAAACCGACGTTCTCCATTTTCTCAGTCCGCTTCAACTGGGAGGCAAAACATGCAAGCTCAAATGTCAGTTTAAGCTCATCTGGGTAACCAGAGATGTCCAAGAACATGCTTTATGTCAAAATTGGTCTAGGCTAATTTCAGTGGTGTAGCCAGTGAGTGGCATCTCGCATGGGCTACACACAAACTCATGCCTGGAGCCTCAGGAGCACTCTGGATACTAATGGCTCATTTCTTGCTTGTCTGGAGCATGCTATGCAATGAGGTGCTGCCACTGCACAAATAATTAGCAACAACAATTCAGTGTATTCTTCGTTGTTCCACCAGCTAGCTGATTGATACAGAAGAGGACGGTGTGACCTGAAATCGAAGGTGGGTCCTGACAAATAATAATAGCCAAAATATTTCCTATTTTAGCAAAATAATAATAAAAAATTGCTATTAGCAATGATAACAAAAAATAGTCTGTTTTAACATGCAAGAAATGTAAGCCTCAAATACCTCTGTGAAGATGTTGGTCACATATGCCTCATATCTGAAAAYGATGGAAACTATATAAAGATACAATCACTACAGCACTGGAGCAGAAATGACAGCTTAGTCATAATAGTCTGTCTCCAAGCCTGCCTACTATAGAGAAAGATGAAAATCCATTTACGTAGGCAGATAATGGCACAAGATTTCCTCTGGACCCCAGTGGTTGATCGACTGATGTTCTGTGCAAAAAGACTGACAACCTTTCTTATTTTTATTTTAGTAAAATAGTATAGCTAAACATTAACTTAGAATCATTTCATCTTCAGTTTGATCATGTTTGATTGGAATGTGTCTGCCTATAAAGATAAAAAAGAATTAGTTAAGCAATCATGACTTCTGTTCAAGCTCCTGTACTATGATTACTATTTTTGCATCTGACAATCTTCCCATAGTAGATCAGGCAATATGATGAATATCTTTTACAAGTTTGTTCTTTTGACTTCTTCCTGCTAGGACAGGACTGTGTGCATTTGAGGGGCTCCTTCCAGTCTCTCATGTTCTCTCTTTTGTAACCCAGCAGCATACACACCAGAACTCAAACTGCAGACAGAAAACCAGAGGCTACTGGTTACTTTGCGATGTGTTCCTGATAATGATTTTCTGTCAAACTAGGAGGGCCTTTCAAGTGGGTTCCAACAGGGCTTGTATTAGGMCCCATGCTATTCAATCTTTTCATAATTAGTTGGTGGATGAGCTAGAGGGTGCACTCACTAAAACCTGAAGCTGACACTGAGTGGAGTGAATCTGCAAGCACTTGGGAGAATTCTTGAAGGCAGAGAACTTTATTAGTTTTCTAATATGTGGAAGGTTATTAGAAGGAGAAAGCTGATCAGCTGTTGACTCCATTCATCTGGAGCAGGACATGAAGAAGCAAGATTGATTTGTAAGCATAGAACATTCAGGAGTGATAAGAGGGAATTTTCTAGCCCCAGGGGTATGAAAAGACTAGAACAGATTGTCCAGAAAAGTTGTGGAACTACCTTCATCTTCATTGAACAATTTTAAGAAACATTAGACAAACCCCTATGGTGGGTAGTCAGCACACATCTGACTTTCTCATGGCTGGTGAACGGAAATCCCTCCCGGGCCTACAGGCTATGATCCTTCAGTGCTCCTCTGCGCCACTTACCCTGCTGGCCAGCAGCATCTCTTTTAGCCAGGTTGCACCTAAGCCTGCCAACTGAGAGTGTCTGGCTTAGACATAAAACCTGTCCAGAAAAATTTAAAAAGTTGCAAAATCAGTTCTCCCTTTTATGTCCTGATCAAAGCCTAGGTTATGCGTTTCCCTTGCCACAACAGGCACCATTGTGTTGATAGACTCTGCCTCCCTGTCCTCCCCCATCGTCTCTCTCAAAACCTAAGATATGAAGAATAACATGATGGTGTGCAGGAGGAAATAGAGATTTCTGAAATCATCAAAAAAGCCAGCTAGTTTCATTTTTAAACATACCAGTTCTGAACTGTTCTGAACTATTCATACAGTATACTCTGATCATGAATTGGGACTAAAAACTATAGTACAGGAAATTTACTTTACTGCAAAATAAATTGGCCATGGACTCGCATTAAATTACTTCTTCTCTCCCTGGGGCACCTGGTGATGAGGCCCAATGCCAGGCTGCTGCTAGCAGGCTCAATACAGTGAGCTCTGAGTGAAGATGAATATTTTAGTTTTTTTAGTCTTCCTTTAAAGAAACAGATCAGTGAATACGAACCAAACAAAATAAATGCAAAAAATGCAAAGCAACAGGAGAGTTCTGTTTTTATAATTAATTGTTTTTTAAAAGGCTGACTAGTTGACACCCTTTATTAATCAGTTAAGGGCAGCCTGCAGTTGTAGTGCCTGAAAAGCAACTTTTGTATGATGTACTTTCTGAATTCCTGTGAATAATCTTTTCTCCAGAGGGCATTTTAAGAGCATTATTCATTAGTCCTTCTTCAGGGACAAGCACAGACTCCACGTTTTGACTTGGTCTGAAAGGAATTACTAGATGCTTGAGACATTCAGACAAACAAAAAAAGACCGTTTGCCTCTAAAGTGACTTTGCCATTTGGCAAAATGAAAGCTGAGGGCTTGTGAATCTTCCTGCTACYACTGCAAAATGAAAAGCAAACAAAAATGTACAAAATAAGATAAGTATCACTCTGCTATACCTTGGTTATGCCCTCAGGTTACACGATAAGAACAGAAACATGCGGCAGATAGCTGTTGTCCRTTATGAAGTGCTGTTCCTACAGTACTGTTGTTTACCTTTTGACAGAAACTGTCTTTTCATTTAGTTTATGTAATTCTTCTAACAGAGCTTATTGAAGTATTTCTGCAGCGACCCTAGATATTTTAATCCAGCTATTATGAGTAACTATGGAGCTAAGCAAGGAAAAATATCAGTATCTGTACAACTGAAAAGAAAAGCAGGGACACTGAAAAGTTGATTATAGCCAGTTTTCACAGAAAACTTCAGACTTTGTCTCCATAAAACAACTGTACTGGCACTTGAGATACTTGTTACATCTCAGTGAATAATCTGTGTTGCCTCTTGGCTGTTTACAACTTACTGGCTTGTGAGTTTATAGTTGGAAATCCATTAAGCAAAGCAAATGAGTCCTGGGCACAAAGCACATGACTCCTGGGAGGCCAAGACGCCACCAGCTCTGACACATTGCAAGTGGTTTTCAGAGCTGTGTTGTTTTCAAGGTGTTCAGCTTTTTACTGTGTTTTTCTGCTGGAATGAAATCATGACAAGTATCATCCTGTCTGGGGGGACAGGGCAGTGGCAGGCCACATGCCAGCTCTGTGCTTCTGCTCCAAGCGGAGGGCAGGAGTCCTCCTTGCGTTTTTTGGAAAAACTTGGGTTTTTCACCTGTGTGTGGGAACCGGGAGCTTACTGTTACCAAGGAATGAGGGATCAAACCACCTGCCCTCCGCGTCTTCAGGAGCTGGGCAGGCAGTGGGCTCGGCTGTGATGGACTGCTTGGAGGCAGAGTTTGGAGGCTTGTGGCAGGGGCTAGGAAATGGGGACTTGTGCAGAGGGCGAGCAGAAGACAGCGGAGCTGTACTGTTTTCCTCTGGCTGAGCGTGAGACATGGTAACGCCAGAGCTGCCAAGTAATGAGCAGTTTTTCAATTGGGAAGGGAGGGCTACTCCAACTCACATCACTGCCTTTACCTTCTGTCACTCACACCCCTTAGCTCATCAGACGGCCTCTGTGATCCCTTTACAACTGGGACGTGGCAGTGTCTCCCATCGACACCATCACAGTGCCTACACTTCACTGGACTAATAAAAGAAGATGCTTGTTATCCCCTCCCACAACATGCCCCCATCCAGCCATCTAGGCCAGGCTGATTGCTTCTGCAGGCACAGGAATGCCATAGCAGTGCCTACACCGTAGTGCTCACACACCCCATACACAAACACACACATGCACACACATGATGATAGCCTGCTGCTTCCAGCACTCCCGTGTGTGCTCTTTCTTTTGTCAGTTCTACTTTTTCCCCCCAAACAGAGCTAAGAACTTAGTAAATACCCACGGGTCTTATGCATTAGAAAATTAGGTCTCCACAGGTGCCAGCAGAACATTGTGTCTTGGCATCCAAACAGCTTCATTTCCAGTCAGTAGATAAACTGAATTTCATCTTGAAGCTAAAGCACTCTCCATCCACACTTCCCCTGGATCTGTCTCCCCTTATGGCCGCAGAAAACAGCACAGAACCACTCGAAATGGTGTTAGAGAAACCTACTGTGGACACTTCAGAAATCCTCTGACAGTATTATGAGGAAGATAGCAGAGGAGGGGGGAGAGGAGAGCAAAGAGGAAGAGCTTTCRGAGACTGCTTGGCAGCAAAGTCAATGCTTGAAATATCTGTGGGGAGTTTGAAAGCGTTTCCTAACATCAAAAATGCAAAGAAGAAAAAGAAATTTTGATCAATGGCTTATTGCCCTTGATCTAAGCAAAAGAATCCGAGCCAGTCAGAAATAACAGAAATCTGTTTTATTGTAAAGCTGAAGTTTTCTATGTTTTGACAGCTGGGGCTCATGCTTTTGGCTAGGTTATTTGCCAGCCTTAAAATATTCATGATGATGATGATAATGAGTTGCCAGATTTTTGTCCTTTCAAATTAAACTCTAACGATGAAGGAGAAGATGCTGGAGAGATTTTAAGCACGAGTCCTCTGCCCTAAAACAGAAATTTGTGGCCTGAACTCACATGACCAGAAAAAGAGGTTTCTACTCCCTGGCCAAGTTTCTGGTGAATCACTTGCTGGTCACAGAGCCAAGATTCGCCTTCTGGAGCATGGGAAGCAGTGGATCATTTGTGCAGAACACAACCCTCCCTCTTTTGTTGAAAGGAAATGGATTAACAGTATGTATTCTGCACAGAATTCTTTAGAGAACTGGACTGAAATATTTCAAATTAAAGAATTTTTACTTTAGAACAAACTGGAACACAAATTGAACAGAAAAGTCAAATCTCACTCTGAAAATGATTTGTGAAATGTTGGCGTTGGTGGCTCCAGGATCAACTCGGACATCCTACAGAGCATCTGAACAAATTGTCTTCACAGAATTTATTCTTTACCTTTTGGATGCAAATCTTTATATTATTATCTCAATGTTACTTCCTCTTAATGCTATCTGCATTTTGATAGTTATTCTAAGAATTCAAACCAGGCTCTTTTGCTTTTGTGCACTTTGTTTATTTTTATTTCTTGCTCTGCTTTCATTTAGTCAGTCAGTTGTTATYGTTCCATTTCATACCCATACAACTTAGGAGGCTGTCTTAGGTGAACTGGTTGTAATATGAAAAATAGTAAATCATTTCATATATATTAGGAAAATGGAATTCCTCTCCCAAAACTTCAGGGTTAGTCATACTGACTTTGCATCTGAAAAATCTACTTCCATCAACTCTGTCCTTAGCTTCCTTTCTTTGTCCCCGGGTGACCAGTATTTTTGACATGTCATTTCATATCTACCAAGTCCTTACAAGTGCTCAGCACTTCACTTTTGAGACTGATCTTCCATTTTCTGGATGAGGAATTCAATTTCTTTAGCAGATATGAAGTGATAACAAACCCATTTCACTCAGGGACAAGTTAGTACGAGAAAAAGTTGCAATACAAAGGTTAAAACTTAGTAAATGAAAATCGAAGGTGCACTATCTTGTAGAATAAGGTTCTTTAGGAAGTTGCCAACTGATAGCTTAAACAGAGAGTTTTAATATAAAATCAAGCCAAAAAGCATCTTGTAGTTTACAGAGCTAAATTTTCAAAGGGACTTTGACCTAGTCTCCAACCCTATGTAAAGCCAGGCTGGGCTGCTGAGCAGGCAAGGTCTACCGTGAGGGACATTGCCTGGAGGGACCAGGCACTGGGCTGCAAAACAGAGGAAGGCAAAGAAAGGCACTGGCAGAAAAGGGGAGTGGTGGAGAAGGAGGTCCGCCTGGTCATGTCTATAGCWGTACATAAAAAAAAAGCCAGGATTTAGGATCAAACACTGGTCTGCATCCATTATTCATTGTAGTTTTGGCCCATGTCAGCTAGCGCTCTCCCAGGACAATGCACGGGCACAGTCTGGGCCACACAACGCACCATGACTGTTCCCATTAAGCAGTCTGGATGCATCACCCTCTTTTGGGTGGAGAAGAAAGCATAGACATGTGGATGCAAGTCATGCAGTGACATTTGTTTGCAGGGCCAGAGAACAGGCTTTGGCTTATTCTATTTTGTAACGTAGTCCTTACACCAGGATCGTGCCAGACATACTATATCATTGGAGGAATGCAGCTATTTTGAGCAGAATGACCAATATTTGGGAAAGTGAGTGATACTGGTGAGAACAAAGAACAGAGAGATGTTTACTGATTCAGTCCTCACATGCAAAACTGTTGGTGCATGTTCAAAGTCCTTTTCTGAAGATGTGACTCTTGTTATCTTAACATCAGTAAAAAGTATCACAATATATTTTCCCATTTGTTGCACGCTGTTTGTCCAGCTCCTCTACAAATTCCAGGAACACAGTTACCAATTTTAAAGCTGCAAATAGATTTTTTTTTCTCAGTACACTTACAAAAAACATTTAATTTTATGTTGCTGATTTGCAAATCTTTCTATATGATCTGCTATGTACAACAGAAAAGAGCTGGTGTACCTGAGTGATGAATTAGTAGGTTGCTCACTAGAACAAGCTCTTTTTTTCTCTCTTTAACAGAAATTGTGCCATATATTTTGGAGGAGTTTAATCAAAATTCTCATCAAAAGCCAAATGAGTGGATTTTAGAGAAACTTTAATTACAGTGGTCAAACCACCCAGTGTGATTTGCTTGATTTGATTAACGTAATGAGGAGCACATTTAATGAGAAATGCATTAATTCATTCAAACAAGTGGTTTTATCAGAGGTATTAAGCACCACACCAGATTATGTATAGCAGAAACTATGATAGAAAAAATTGACCTAGGTCAAAATAGTAGTCACACCATAATTACATGCTCTCAGCTGTAATCTACCAGTTGAACTTGAGCAGTGCTCATCATGACTGAAAAGTAGGGTCCCCATTTAAAAAAGCCCCAATAACACAGGGTTTTGCTTCCATTCCACCGCTGGGATATCTATTCTGTTTTTTCAGATGTTCAGAAGATTCAGGGACAGGGATTGTATTCTCTGAGTTTCAGATGATTACACATGGAGATATTATTAGCAAATGATGAAGCTATAGCTCAGAGAACCCCTGAAACCATCCCCACCCTTAAAGGAAACAATGATGTTCCCTATTTGCTCTCTGTTCTAACTCCCTCCTGTCCCTGTGACATTCTAGGGACACTCCTGAACATAACCTTGGGGAGTGACTTATGGGGGCGTTATTATTTTCCTTCTGAGAAAAGAAACTTCCTTGTTGGAAAAGAAGACAAATTGGCTTAAAACAGGAAGTATTTGGGAAAACTTTACACCTTGTTCTGTTCAACCGCTTTCTTTAGCTAAATGTCAGCACCTCCATTCCAGCTTTCCCCTTTCATGTTCCCTTTCTGCAGGCTTTATATAGCACCCTTCACCTCAACCATGCCCACTGGGATGCTTTCTCTGCTGCCTCCTGCTATACCTCCTGGCAGCCACTAATGCCCACATCTCTCCTATGCTGCCCTTATCATGTTACTTCTTTGACTTCTGCCATGCTTTTTTGTTTTTATTCTATCCCCAGTCTGTTATTCCTGTAGTGTCTGCTCTACCTCTGCGTGAGCTGCCTTTCCTGCTGCTTTGGATTGAGTTAGTATAGCACTGCAACAGCTTTGATTTTCAAGTATTCGGCTGCCTGAGCACTTTTCAAGCACTGTTGCACAGTGGACTTAAGCACTATCCATTGCTCAGTCTCTCATCAACTACCACCAGCAGCTGGCAAGGGAGGACAGCTTTGAAACTATTCACTAACCAAGTAGGAGACTGGTCAAGGAGCTGAGAAGCTGAGCAAAAGCCCGGTTGCAGACAGGATCCTCCTGGGATAGGTGCACAGACAAGTGAAAACTGGTGCGGAGGCCAAATTTTGCCTCCTGTTGTCTCCAGATTAAATCAGTGGGAATTTGACAGTCAGAGCCTTTTATGAGGGTGAATGAAAATATGAATGTAGGTGCCAAGGTTTACCTGCCGGTTTAGAAGTTCTGATCAAGACCTTCACAAAATAAGTTAGAGAACTAGATATGGCAAAAAACAGACCTAAGGATTTACTTGCTATTTTAATAGAAGATGAGCAAGCAAACTATTTCTACTGAGCTGAAAACCACAACTTTTGGGATTATTTCTGCCACTTGTATGTAAACCACAATGAAACAAGAGTAAAAATTGGAATCAGAGTCCCTTCATTTTAGAGAAGTCTTGGAATGTGTCTATATCTGACTGCTGCACACCAAAAAAACCTTCTGATATATCATTGGCATCTAAGACATTTTCACAGAGGAAAGCATTAACAATGACTATCTCACCAATACACTCAATAGAGTTGTTCCCAAGGAATAAGTGATACCATCTTGGAACAAGCTCCCCATATAACACATACAGTCTCCCTACAACAGCTGCCCCTTGATGTCACATTTGGTATCCTTGAGTGGAATCTAGATAGGAAATCATAAAACATAAATTAGTAGAGGACCATATTTTAAAATACTTTTTCCCACCATCCCCTGGCCTGGCCTGCCAGCAGCCAAGCAGCCTTGCTAAACTTCATCTGAACTTCTTCATCTGAAGAAAACTTCCCAAAGACCAGTATGTCTGACTACATCAGAGTGATGCATGCAAAAATTGCAATTTATCTCCATAGCCCTCACAAGAAACATCTTCTATAAAAGGACCATGAAAACCAACGGATTCTCAGCCTGTTCATCACAGAATGCAAACTTCTTTCTATGTCCCATGCACCCTCACAGTGAACTCACACTGACAATCAGGATGCAGAAGAACGAGGTTATTAACAAGAAGATGTTTCACAAAACAGCCACTCTCCCACTGATCACTCAGCCCTTATCCTCAAGGAAATCCTACAAAATACCTCGAAAGACAAGGCTGGGGATTAAAATCCACAACATGACTGGATAACAAAAATCATTGATTTCAGCAAAGATGTTAGTTTTATGGCACATTACAATTTACCTCAAACCATAATTGCTAATCTCAGTTTTTCAGGAGATAATTACCTGTGTATTTCTTCCGTTTTGTGTTCAGTAGAGCTAAAGACCTTATTACCACTCCTCTTGTTAACATCCCCTCTGTTCCTTCCATCTCAAAGTACCTGACTGATTAATATAATGAAACTTAACTCAGATAAACAGCTTCCAATCTTTGCTTACCTGGCAGCTTGCTAGCTCTGTCCCTGCTTATGTTTTTTGCCCCTTGTCTGTTTTTTCCTAACAGCTGTACTAATAGCAGATACTGCCTCTCTCCACAGACCTTCCTTTTGAATGTGATAACAGTTCTCCATTTACCAAAGAAGCTGCTCAACTAGCCTCCACTTTGGAAATATCAAGTGTGGTTCCAGATACAGCTCCAGTTCTGACTCTCAGATTCTTTTTTGAATAGTTACATGGCTTTTAGTCTGGCACTATCCAAGATCTCAATGGCTTCAAAGAGATATTTGGCTTTGATTTGGATTATGCAAAGAATAGGAGCACAGCTTAAACTGGCCAAACATCAGTCACTACTTCTAATAGGAAAGGAAGCATCATTAACTCAGATCTTCCTAAAACGAAAGCAAAATATGACATGGGTAGATTCAGGAATCTATTGTTCAACACAGGGGACAGTTATGCACCACTCTATCCAATCAGAGATGACAATTTTAATTGTCACTCCTCTCTCCTAGTTTCAAGGTATCGTACTAGTCTTTGGCAATGCTCTTTGTGTTGCTGTAATATATTATTTGCTTCTCCTCATTATCCATGAAGCTCAAAAAATCATGACTTTCACTTCCCTGCATCCAAATTCAGTAACTTAAAGCTATAACAGCTTGGGAAAGCTTAACTAGGACCTTAAGAGGGAACTCAGTATAATTTTGCCTAGGAAATCTGTGTGTGTAATCCCACATGAATTGAAATATATGGATGTATAGAATAGCCTGCTGAGTTTTAGGAAGCATTAAATATGCCACTATACAAAGCCTGAAAGAAGAAGATGTTTCTGAGGTAACATGCATATCTACCACTGTCTGCCAAATACCATACACTTTCTTTGGCTTGCAGAGGTAGAAGGCATTGTACTGGTCACATACCATGAAGTGCTTGATATATACTTGGAATTCATTCTTTGAAAACAAATACTTAATTTTCAGATCCAGAGCAGAAGTTCTATACGCTTCTCATGTTTACTGAAAGACACTTGGAGAAATTTCAAGACAGGATTAAGGAAGAGATTTTAAAACTCACATTCCTCATCTTGTGAAATGAGGAGTTATCTCTGACCCTGACCACATGTGGTATGTACCAGTTTCCCTCAGCATACTCTAGAGATCTCCAGCCTTAACATTATTGTGTACAGAGTAAATGTTTACCCCATATGTGTCTGTCACCATGGAAAAGCTTGGGGAAGTTACGGAAAGGAATTTCTGCAAGTCCAAAGAAAAACCAAGCCCCCACATCTCTTCTTGCTATTCAGATACAAACTAGGGATTTGCTTCCAACAAGCAGTTTAATCAGTAGGGTCTGCTATGGAGTACAGAGACGGGTCTCAGCATTGATATATAGCAACTTAGCAAAGTGTAAACTTCTGTTAAAAGCAAAATATTTACTATGGATCAAGTGTTTTAGGCTGAGTGCTTAAAGCAGCCCACCATGCTGGCTTTCCTTAGCAAGGTGTGTAAGGGATGGGCACTGAAGTACTGGTCCCAGTGCTGACCCCTAAAAGCTTGAACCTGCAATGTACTGATCATGTATTGCAAGGAGTCATATTTAATCCACTTCTCCCTATTTCACTGAACCATTGCAATGAAATTTTCTGAAAGAAATCAAGATGTTTACAGAGCAGTTAAACAGCTCCTGCCATTTACACGTCAGTGTTTTATTATGCTTCTATCCCCAGCCCTAAGGCTTGTACCCCATATAACTTCTTCCATGTAATTAGGCAGATAGCTTCTGACTTGACCATCTGGTTTTGACGCCTCAGACCCCTCTATAATGTCTTTCCGCCCTATTGTGAATTTGTAAGATCCAGACACCAATCACTGGGAGTGCCAGAACGCAGAAATTTAACAGATTAGGAGCTACCCTCACTTCTCATCTGCAAGTGGATAACGCTAAAGCAGAACCAATGAACAGATGCAGGGGAGAAAAAAAGATGAAGTGTGAAAATAGTCTGAGTTATGGATGCCCAGCTGGTATATGATGAAAAGCAGCTTCTGCCCCTCACAGAGGGCCTGGCAGGCAACAGCATCTCTTGTTGATTTGTTCAACTTTTCCAAAATCTAACGTAGGCGGGAACGTTACATTCAGTAGAGGATCCTTGCCTTTTTATCTTCCTCCGCGACAGCGAGTTAGGGATAACGGCAGTCCGTAACTCTGAGGGGCAGACAAGATGTTAAACCTCAAGCGTGGCTGGTTGACCTGGCGAAGCATCACACCCCTTCCCACACACAGGAGAGGCATCAGCCCCAAAAGACGCGGGCTGCAGCGAGGAGGCGGCAAGCGCAGGAGGGGACAAACCGGCGGTTACTGGGGCCCTGCTTCCCTCCCCAGAGGCCGCCCGGCCGCCCCCGAGGAGCACCGTACCTTTTCATTCTTCCTCTCCTCCGCCTTGGCGCCGGGGGCCGCCAGCCCGCCGAGGGGCCCGCCGCCGGCCTCGCCATTGAGGTGGGCGGCGCTGACGTTGGGAGGGGTGATGGCGGCGGCGGCGGAGGTGAGGGGGATGACGGGCCGGGCCCCTGGCAGCCCCGGGGCCGGCGGCTGGTGGCCGTGCTGGGGGGAGACGGCGGGGTGAGGCCGGACTGCCGCGGCTGGCAGGCGGGAGGGCGAGCTTGGCGTGCGCAGAGGCGAGACCGTGGCCGTCGGCCGCTCCGGGGCCTGCGCTGGCGGGTGAGCTGCRGAGGGAAAACAGGAAGGAACACGTTAAGCCCTGGTGCCCACTTTGTGTTAGGACTGTAGATCTGTGACAGCAACTCCTACTACAGTTACCCCAAAACAGCCGTTTAATGCACTGGCCTGGCCTGAAGGTCCAGAGCTGGCTCGGGGCAGGAACCTGCCCTTATAGCAGCGGCAGGAAGCCATCCACGCTCAGAAATGGATAACAAACATACTGTACTTTAAAACGCTTTCTTACTTTATTCCAACTGAGCCGTGTTTTCAGAACCTCTGAGACCCCCTTATAATGTTGCTGTTGGCTTCCTGCTAATTTTTTGGAGCAATGCAGCAGTGAACCCAAAGGGTTAGCTTACGTGATCCAAACTGACCTTGTAGAATGCAATTACAAAGAAAGCTCCCTTATTTCAGTCTTAACAAAAATGATCAGCAGCAAATCACTGTGTTGTGCAAGATAAATTAAGCATRAATTCACTAGAGTATTTCTGAGATCAGCCTTGTCTCTCCCAGTAAGGTCCCTAAAGGACTATGCTGAGCCTTTTAGCCTTCCTTCCCCAGATGAGCAAACCCTGCTCTTAACCACTAGGAACCAGGAATTAGCGCTCATCTGTTTAACAGTAACCAAAATGTACTGCTGAGGTCTGTTCTCCAGGGATTCAGAAGCATCTTGCATGCCTTTTGTCAAAAAGTACGACTGAGCTCCAGGTCCATTTCTACAATGTTGTTTTCTTTGACCTCCAAGTTAGTTGATTGCTTAGGCATAACCTACATACAATTCTATTTCAAGTATCCATAGACCAGAACCTGAGGCTACATTCACTCACTCACTCACACAATTCAATAGTAGGGCAAATAATTTCAAGGTTTCATAATCTGGTTTAGTTCTGCATCAGTGCAAAATTGGAACCTTTGAAGAATTTTCTGGGCACAACCTACTTACCCATTCCACAATAGCCCCTATTCTGGTGGTTGGGCATTCACCTGGGATATGGAAAACACAGGATCTGTCTATTCTCTGCAGAGAACAGCTCTGGATAGCTGCCTGTTCTCTTTGCCTTTCCTTCTCCTTCTCATTGCAACCTGAGCCAGGGCAGCTTCCTGGCTGAAGTCTGGTTGAACTACATCCATTCCTGAACAAAAAGTTTTGATTTCAAAAAATCAGCTTTCTTTTGGGCAAGAAGCATTTCATCGGAAAATTCTTGACCTGGTCTATCTGCGGTTTTCTTTCTTACAAACTTATCAGCAGGATACATTTTTATGCAGCACCAAAAGCAACTGCTCAAACTATAACTAAACAACAATGCTAGAACAACTCAAACCACAATTTTTCTATTTCTRTGGCTAACAACAGCACCCATTACTAGAGATTAAAAAGATAAGGAGTGCCATTTACCATACTCAGTATACCAGTTGAGCACTCTTGGGGCCAGGAGGGAATTTCATCCTGTAGCCTTGTGACCTATAATGCCAAAGGATACTCAACCAGATGGGCCTGTGATAGTCAGACAAGCATCTCCATTGTTTACATGATCGTCTTCACAGTTACTCCCTGATTCTGCAACATCTCTTTTTATTAATGCTGCTCATAGCAAAGCAACCAAGCTATCATTAACCAGCCTTAAACTTGCAGTGATTTTAGCCTGTAGGATGTGGACGGGCCTAAAAATTGTTACTACGGATCCTTCAAGGCTGTCATTATTATTATTTACCATTTTTCCCTCCCCAGATTACCAAGAACATATATTGGAAAGTGTAATTCATTTCCAGAGAGCTAGACAGGGCACCACTGGTTATCCTGATGTGATTCCCTCCTTCTGATTTTTCCTGTTTTGAACCTGTGTAATGAACCACCCCTCCTGCCAGAAATCTAATCTTCTGGGCTAGTTAAGCTTACAGGGTCAAGGTTTTAAACTGCTGGTTGTGGGGAGGAATGGCTTTCCTAAATCTAGAATAAAAGCACTACAATGGAATTTCACTGCATGTACCTGGATGCAGAAGACTGATTTGATAATCGTAGTAGGTAGGTACATTACTTCTTTCATATAGTCCTCTGTTTCCAGACATAAAGGAAACTGAAAGCACGAGAAACAGCAAAATAAATGGACTGAGAAAAATCAACTGTGAGCAGGGCTCTCACATTTTATTCTGTAAATTCATCAGCTTACTGTTCCAATGTATGTCTTTGCTCTGATATCTCTGGATCTGGACTGTGCTGCATCAAACATGCTATTAATTAGCAATGCTCACTGAAGGCTATTTTTGTTCTACACCACTCATATTTCATTTTGGGTGTACTCCTACACTAGTGGCCTTGTGCACAATTGATTTGTTACTCATGTATATTGCAAGCCAACAGAAACGTGATTGGAATATTGTGTCAGCTTGCTTCTCTTGTAAAGCTTTTCAAGAAGTGGGTCTGCATTGCTCTGTCTCACAGGACTAAAGAGACCTTTTCTGAAGGGCTGCTACCCACAGGTTACCAGTCAGGTCATCTATTATGGAGAGAAATACTGGTAATCCTTAAAGTTTTCCTTTATTTACCCCTTTTATTTAATTAAAAAAAAAAAGTCACGAACAATTCTGGAATGGCTTGGGAACTCCCCCACTTATGAGGCTTCAGAGCAGCTCTGTGGTCTGTGCCTTACCTGGCCTGCTGACTCCTTGGCAGATTAAGACATCAGAGTGCCCTGGAGGCACAGTCTTAAATCTAGGAAGCAGCTGGAGCCGTAACACAGCAGCACCATGGAGGGAAGGTCCGCGGCATTCCAGGTGCATGGGGTAAAAATAACCCTTCATCTCAGCCTCAGGGGAATATGTCCTTCCAGTGGCRAGGGGACAGGAGGTACCAGGAGCTGCCTAAATAGGTCCTGCGAGCCAAGGGCGGACTGGGCTGCCAGGGGCGGGTGCACGGGTGCTCCTGAGGCTCTGATGCCAGACATACAGCACAGGGGCAGACCTAGCACTGCTCTCCCACAGGCACTCCGCTACGCTTCATGCACCTGGTTCCGAGAGTGGACATTTCTGCCCTTGCTCTGTGTGAGCAGAAGGGCTTTTGGATGTGTGTAAGCCTGAGGGAAAGCAGCAGCCCTCTGAAGCAGACAAAAAGAGGATAACTAGACTATTCTCCAGTTTGACATGGATGTCAGGTAAAGACCTGCCACTGTGTGTTCAACAGAGGAGTCTGCACTGTTCAAGATTCAGATTCATGTGTATTTAATGACTTTTTTTCCTTTGACTTGGACTGGGAAGGAGGTGAGATTAGACGGTCATAATGGTTCCTTCTGGCTTCCAAAGGTATGAATCTATGACTTACATGGCAGTATAATTCTCTTTTGTATCTGCTCTGTTTTGTTTCTAAGACCTCAGTTTTCAACAGTCACAATCCTTAGTGATCTCTCTTTGTAAACACAATGGCTCGTGTTCCCATAAAATGTCAGAAACAAAATGTTTTAAATTTTGCTATAAAGTTCCACCACAGGATTTACTTTTACTTTATTCAACATGAGAGCTGTTTAACATCAGGGAAAGGGGCATAAATTGTGCTCTAGAAAATTGTGCTCTACATCAAAAGGAAACCTAGAAAGAACAGAGGCCCCCTGGTGCGGGAAGCTCTTATTCTCATTTCAAAAAGGTGGCGGTATTTTTCAGATCTCTTGCTTTATCACTAACACCAGGTCCTGTTCTGCCTAATAAATACCTTTCATCCCTGAAGCCCAATGAAATGCTTCTTAATTTTAAGTCGCATATTACTTGCTCTGTGATAAGAGCAGGTTTTTTTCTGTCAGCAAGCCAACTGGACTCGGAACTGTTAATCTCCTTAGTATGCAGGGTGCTTGCTTTCGCTCAGATAAGTTGTATAAATATTTGTAAACACTATAATCTATTTCAGCTGTAGCAACAGAACAATCTGATAAACACAACCTGGTTCCCAGAGATCAATAGAAGCCCATAAATATTACAAGCAAATAAAACATATTCTTTTCCACATTGACTGAGCTGTGACTAAAACAAGAGACTGGCAAAAGCAGCTACGGGGACTGGCAGATTCCAGAGGCTTGTGCTCCAGGGATGCAACATCAATCCTGCAACCGTGTGGCGAGAGGCATCAGCAGGCATTCATACATACCCATCTGCATGGCGCTGCGTGGCTGGCTGGCTGGTTGTTGAGCCGAATATCTCAAGCAGTTATTCAGCTGCGGAGAGGCTGCCTGGAGCTGGGGATGAGTCTGAGGCGCAGTGATAGGAACAACTGGTCTGACAGCCGTGGCGGTGTTCGTGTGACTTGCCCCTCCAGGGTGGATGGCTCCTGGGGTCCCTTTCGTTGCCTGAGCTCCCCCGGCTCCACTGTTGCGGGGCTGCCCAGCTCCCACAGGCACTCTGCGTGGATGAAGCAGTGCATGAGCGTCCTGGAGGGACCCTGTTACTCACCCACCGTAGTGATAAATGCCCTGAGTTACTCAAGGGCCTCAGCATAATGCTGACTCTGGTATTAAAACAAACTGAGCTATGTGTATTATTTTTTTCTTTACAGGACACAGTTATAAGTACACTTGAGGACATTTGCACCCTTTCATCTTGTGGGAAGAAGTGCAAGGCAAAAATGAAAAGATCTCTTCAACCACTTTTTTCTTAAGTTACATTTCTGTCTGAATAATTTCTAGTAAAATCCAAATCTGAATTCAGAGGAAATGATATCTCCCAAATGTCCTTTTGTGTGCCAAAGGCTATTTTACGGGCAGTAAAGGAGTAACAAATAAATCAGACTTAAAGATCTTTTCTTGAGACCAAATCTTCATACAACCCCAGGGTGGGAAAAAAAGATGGAGAGCACCAAACCTCTGTGTGTCTGTTGCAGGGGACCCAAAAGCAGCAAGCCTGGCAGGACTTGGCTGAGTGCTTACTCTAGTTATTTAACCAGCTCTAGGTTAGACTTGCTAAGGAAATGCAAAGGGGAAAGGAACTCAGCTGACCTTCCTGGAAAGGAAACTCCAACAATAAACAACCCCCCTTTCACTGCTGACTTGAACTGTATGCAGAGTTTTTCTCTCATCTGTGTGACAGAGGGAAGGAAAGAGGCTGCTTCTCCTATGCAATGAGTTCAGTATGGAGCTATTCCTGTGACGAGCAGGTCTCATTCCTCTTACCACTGAGTAAAAACTCTCTGACCAGGGAAACAGGGCAGTAATGCACAGGTTTGGCTGCTGCTCAGCAGCACTTTTGCTGAGTTTCTCACTCGGATTCCCAAGTGCTTTGGCCTTCCCAGTGGGAGATGCTGTGAAACAGAGGGAAAAACAAAATCTAAATGAAGGCTACCACTTAGTGGTCTTCTGCTCTCCCTGGCCATCCCATGTGCCAATGTCCTCTTCAAGAAGAGGACAGCAAAGAGGATATGATGCAGAATGAAATATGGTGGAGCAAATGGAAATGAGAGTAGGGCAGGAGGTGAACAAGAGAAGAGGGGATTACAGAAAGGACAAATGCACATATGCACAATCAGCATATGGGTCGTGGGAAGGGAGAACTTTGGAGGCTGAAACTGTTGTGTGAGAGCAGAGAAAGGAAAAGGAGTATGCTAAAGAATCTGGTCTGGTTCAGAAGACAAGAACTACTTCTGAGGAAAACAGTGCATGTGAAGGTACAAATTCTGACAGAGGCCAAAAGACAGGCTAGAAGATATGATCCAAAAGTGCAGAAGATAGCTCTCCCTTGGAAAAAAAAAATCACAGAAGGAGGAAAAATAACACAGTAGTGTCATCAAATCTTTGACTCTTCTCATCGTGCATCATTTGCCTGGTTTATATTTTGTTAAATGAGTCTAATTTCTTTTTTTACTTCATACTTTTTGAAGCTGGAGCTGGCTTGGGTTTGTCAGAAAAGCACACCTAATAATCCACTGAGAGCTGCGTTTGGGCAAACATGCACACTGAAAGGTGGAGAAATTTATCTGTGACTCCTGTAAAGCTGGATAGATGCTGCATGTGGCAAATTTTCTCTGCTCTCCTGTGGCTGTCTCTCTTTCCAAAGGTTCCTGCCTTGGGAGTCTTCTTCCACTAGACTCTGCTCACACATGCATTCCCTAGTGGCTTATAAATCTAGTCCAGTGTTATTAAGACAGCTTCTTTTTCTTGCGTTTTGTACAGAGTGGCAGAAAAACGCGTATGAATCTAATCCTCTGCTTTGCTGCCAAAATAAAGAGGAACAAAGTAAGTTGGAAGTACAGCAAACAAGAGATTTTGTTCCTATCAGATTTTTCTTGCTGTTCTCACTGAGGGTGATTTATGCAGGAACTTAATTAGCTCACAGGATCATAAATATATATATATCATAAAGTTGCTCTTGGGTTTTGTGGGAAGCATTTTTGCCCTTTAGCACTTCCCTGTGTCTTGTTCTAGCTGTGACATGTTGCATTTAATAAAGTCTTGCTGACTCAGATCACCAACACTTCAATATAAACCTCTTTACTAATTAAGACCTGAAGAGGCAAGGAGTGAAGGCAGTCAAGGGGCTCTATAAAAATCAGGTAAATATATTCAGGTTGATGAACATTTAAGACTCAATGATTTAATGCTTTTTTTGACTGAAATGCAATATTAGGACTGTCAGCAGACTGTTATCAGCATCTAATCTTCTCTTAATTTTTAGTCTTGCCCAGTCCACATATTACAAACTTCATATAAACTGAAGATGGAATGAACCTGGAATCATTTTTCAATTTCAACACTTTCTGAAATGTGAGGTGCACTTCTTTGGAGAGCAGTGAAAAATGGTGGGGACTGTGTGCATGTGGGAGGAGAGACCCAGAGCATGCGAGGAGGAGTGAGTGCAATTCACAAACCCAAGGCTGCTCTAAAGGAGAGATGGGCATACGCTTGGCAACATTCACCTGGCAAGGAGCACTTGGGACAAAACAGTCTGGGACACTCCGGTGAACTTTCTCCTCAGCTAGTAGAGTATTTCACAGAGCGGGCTCTGGATCACAAACACTTTTTGATTTGGGGTTGTCCAATACTGAACTCTAACAAATGGCATTCCTTCCCAAACATGCTATTCTTTCTTTTCTCATCTTCTGCAATTGAGACAGAGGTAGCTAACATGAAATAATTTACTGAATTCACCTACCAATTTTGAATTTTAATGGTTCAAACATTAGTCCTGATCCAAATAACCCAAGAGCTTTGATCTCAGAAAAACAAAATCTAAATGAGGGCTACCACAAAGCAAGTCACAAGCATTCCTTGCTTTGCTCATCCCCATTACATGACCAGTATTTCCATAATGATATGAAATCATTAGCCAACAGATTCTTTAAAACAATAAAGGCTAGGCCCATCAGACCAATTGTAAGTGTCAACATCTAAAACAATTAACAAGGTCTTCTGAAAATATGAGTAATTCCGAAGCCACAACGAGAAAGTTGCATTACCCAAGCCTAAAATGGATGACACTGCCACTGGAAAATTTCTGGAGGGGGAACGTGATTTAAAAGCAGATTTATCCTTTTTTCCAGCGTCCTCAAGACACGGAATTCCTCCCACCTCCTGCCCAGGCATAGCCATTTTTGGCCAGTGGTCCTCACCTGGAAACCGGAGTCACGTAGTTGCCTGGGAAGACTCCAGACATCCCACTTCTCAGAGATGTGCCCTTGAACCAGCCGTCTTGACACTTCTCAATGACCCGGTACATCTCACCTTTGCGGAGCTCCAGCTCATCATTTTTCTGAGGCTTGTAGGCATACAGAGCTAGGTAGCTGCAGGGAGAGGTTACACACAAAGAAAGCACACAGCTGACATCAAACCAGGACTGTCCTGTTTCGATCACAGCCTCACAGAGCCAGAAAGTGCCATGGTGCACACACTGCTTAGAAACAGTCATTAAGACAGGACATAATTACAGTACACAGAATGAGAAATGGCATAGAACATATCAATCAAATGCTAAGATGATAAGGGGACAGCTAATGAGATTAAAGGGAAGGGGTAATTTAGATATTAAGAGAAGGACATACTTCTGCACCTAATGCACAATCAGTCAGAGGAAAACACTGCTACAAAACAGCACTGAAGTTAAGAACTTAACAGCAATTTCAGAAGGACTAGGCTTTTACACAGATAGCAAGAATATCCAGGATTCTAATAGTAGGGATTTCCAAAGTCTAACATCTGGATGAAGTATATATTCATATGGTTCAGGGTGTGAGCCACCTCTAATGTGGACTGTGAGAAGAAACTTTTCTTCTGGATAGGCTATTTTAAAATATTTAAGACATATTTAATATAATATTTAATATTTTACTTTTCCTGAAGCTTTCTCTATGCTTTTTATGCTGACTAGTGCTAGAAACAACACACTGAACTGTTCTGATCCAGGACAGTAATTCTTACATCGTGTGGATAAAACAAAAATTGATAGACGGCCAAATTCTTCAATGGGATTTTTGCTTAAGTAAGTGGTAGAATTTGGCCTTAGATGTTTTGTATGCAAGTATATTCATAAGTATTTGATCTGGGACCCAATATGTAGAACTTTTTATTTATTTAATTATAGTTTCATTTATTCTCTTTGTTTAGAATCTTTCTTTTTATCTCTCTTTTGTTCTTCTGTCATTACTTCAGGGATGTGTCTAATGTTATGAAATGACTACAACTTAAAGTCCCCAAAAGTAATCTCTCTGTTTGGAGAGATCCTTGTTGAAAATTAAGAATGATTGCTTGCACTTCGGGGAACAGCGGAAAGTCTGGAGAGGATAGCAAGAATGCACACAGAAAACAACACTTTCTTTGTAAATATCAATTTTTGGCACTGTCACCTTTCTATGAATCCAAAAGGGATTTCTGGTAATTCTTGATCAAGGTTATGCCTCCTTGAGGTTTTTTTTTTGCTTTGTTTCTTAGAGGCAGTGCAGAGAGATTAGGACAAATGGGGAAACACTTACAAAGAATGTATTTACACTACAAAGTGCAGCAGAATGCTTTTAGGGTAGGGGGTGGGTAAGAAGATGCTTGTTGCCCACCTCATAGCAGTGAAACAGAGAAATAATGAAAACTATAACCATTGTGATTGTAGACTTGCAGCCAATAAAAATGATACATGGCTTTTTACTTCTGCTCTCTAGGAAATATAATTGAGAAATAAATCCTGTTAGTTTTACTGATTCTACTTCTTTATGGTACCAGTAGATTTCTTAATTTTTATTCTGAAGGCAGTAAATAAACAGCAGTAATGAGAAGAATATGAAATATTTGGTAACAGCTCCTTGGGGCATCCTTAGGTTGATGTGCTTGGCTCTATTTACCATGTGCATAGAGTACAAAGATCTAATCGGAAACTATATTTCATTAGTCAACAGATGGGAGAAACCATCCTACACATCCTTTGTTTAGTCTGTATAATCACATGACCTTGATCAGGTCTGTTGTTGGTCACCTGATGGAAAACATGAGGCTACATATGAACTACAGAACATTTAAATGCATCTCCCTGGCATGAAACAAGGTTACATGCTTCAGTGCTAAATCTTCTGCACAGTACTCTGCTAGGACACAATGGAAAGTGCCAGGACTGCACTCACTTGAGGGAGCAAAAAACATAGTTTTGACTACCTGTTCTTAAGTTGCTGCTTACCCAGGTGTCATATTCAGAAGCTAGGGTTAAAGCAACGGTCACCACCAGCATTTTAGAGAGATGAAGTTGTTTTCCCAAAGGGCTATATATAACGATGTAATTTACAGGTTGACATGTTGGAATAAGGTGTAAGGAAAACTAGCTTAAGATAAGTGGATTGTAGGCTGCTTTCCCTTGCAGCTGCCTCCAGCTCTCCTATTAGTTTCTTTCTGCTCCTCTGTGAAAATTCCTCCGACTTAAACTCCAGGAAGTCTGAATTAAACAATAATCAAAATGAGCCTAAACATATGCAAGAGAGAGTACCAAAATCCTTGCAAAGATTAAAAGAAGATGTACAATAGTCCAGCCTGGACTCCATGCCAAAACTGACCAATCTTGGTATTGCCAAACTCATAACTATATGTGACAACTGTATGGCATGACTCTGGTACAACAGATGTGATCAGTGCTTTCTTAATGGACTGGTGATCACACTGCCTATGTGATCACACCACCTATGTGGCGAAGGCAGGATGCTGGTCCCTGAGGGTTTCCACTACAGTCAGCAAAGAGACAGAGGCTTCTCCAAACCCAGACATTGGCCCAGCCTAGTTTTGAAGGGCCTATAATCTGCAAGGCAGCACAGCTACATTGCTCCTGGTTCTCCGTCACATCTGGGGACTGTACAGCTGCTTCCATGTCCTAAGCTAATAATCCTGCAGTCTCAACCTGTGCTGAGCATCTTGCTGTACACTCTCTGAACACACTTCAAGGATGTCTGTGGACTCAACATGGAGCTAACAAGGGCCTAGGAAAGTTTATTAACTCAGGTTTGGTGATGGTTCTGCTAGACCTGGTCTGGTTCAATACAGAGCCACTTGGACAACTCTGCAACCAGCACTCACAGCTGTGTGAAGGCTGGATAACCTGAGCCCAAGGCATGCTGATGCATGGGGATTTCCTGTCCTGTGCTGGACCCGAATCCATGCTGCCCACCCAGAGTTGCAGTGCTGGGGAATGTGCTCTGAGGCAGCCACATCGGCTCTCGAGCCTGTAAGACCTGCTTTACTGAGGCAAAAATCTTCTCTTCCATTATCTTTTATTCTTCCAGGCAGAAATACCACCAGGAGTATCTCAGCACTTAGAAAATGGAAATGCCTGACCCTGAATCTCACCTACATGTGCAGTGAAAACCCTGTCCACTAGGGACAACAGATTGCGACAAGCAGCACACTGACTCTATCGGGGTCTCACCACGTTTGCTGGATGTGGCGGACATGTCCACCCCATCCAGACACCAAATATGTTGGTGGGGAGGGGACCATGGAGAGAGATGGGTCGGACACCTGCTGTCAGGCACAGCTGAAAACAATTTGACTACGGACAGCTTCACTCACCAGCAATTGTTTCTGGGCTCTACCTTTGGCAGAGAATCATGGCTAACAGCTCGGCTCGCTGAGGCTGGCTTTACTTAAGCCAAAGCCTTCGAACCTGGCTGCATTTCACCATTCTCTAGATTTAAGATGTAAAACTTCACTCACAAACTTTCTGCAGCTGAGATGAAAGGAGTAAAACAATAACAATTGAAATCTCACAAAATGGAGTAACAAGTTATTCTGGGCTATGTAAAACAGTGAGACTAACGGTTGGGGAGTAAGACCTAGATGAAGCCAAAATCTTTATAAAAAGTTCCCTAAAAAAATTTCTAACTTAGAAGGTAGCTCATGTTCTTGGCCTAAGGGAGCTGTCTGTGACTCTAATTATAACACAGAATTCCCAGGGCTCTATTTAAGGCTGTTCCTCTCTGGTTCTGTTACAGCTTTGAGATAACACTTCCTTTTCAACTGGAATTTGGCTTGTAAATATAAAATGACAGAGCGGCTTATGAGGCTGCTTCTCTGGGGAGACGACAGGAGAGGAATGGGAAAGAGAAGGGGATGGCTTGCTGAGGGACAGAGGCAGAAGCACATTCTTCTTTCACTGAGCTGGAAGATATCCTGGTTTAGCAATTAAATTTTGGAAATACTGCAATTAGTGCTTCCTAATCTAAGCAATGTTTAAAGCAAATTTTTGCCCCACTATATTTCACACAGGCTCCCTGGTCTAAGTGCTGAGATACTCCTGGTGGTATTTCTGCCTGGAAGAATAAAAGATAATGGAAGAGAAGATTTTTGCCTCAGTAAAGCAGGTCTTATAGGCTCGAGAGCYAACGTGGTTGCCTCACAGCACACTCCCCAGCACTGCAGCTCTGGGTGGGCGGCATGGATTCAGGTGCAGCACAGGACAGGACATCCTGTCYCTGGACAGGATGACTACAGGGTGATGTTGTGACCTCTCTGTGGGGCAGAGTGATGTGTGGTACCCTTTGAGTATGAAGACCTCACTTAAGAACAATATAAGAAGACGTAAAAGAAGAACAATCTAAGAAGACCATACCTAAGAACAATTTTGTCTTGGTTCTGTTCCAAATTCCCTATTTTCCTTAAAGCAGATTTGCTATGCTATTTTAGGATTTTATTTGTGCACTCAGACATTATTTTCCCTATATCATAAAACCCTAAAATATTTGTGTGCATGTTTGTGTGTCAGTATGTTTCTACTGCTTTCACAAGACATATGTGATCAGAGGAAAGGGTTCAGTAGTTTAACTAGGCAGGTACCAAATAAACCAACTGGGCTATAAGAGATTTATTATAATGAAGTCTATCATTTGTATTCTGTATCCAGTCAACCTTTTGTTCTTCCAAATACTATTTAATAAGCTCATATGCTCACAATACTCTTGCATTTAAAAAGTTTACTTGATGTCTTTGTTTATGGTGCTGAAAAAATGTAATTGGGTCATTTTTTCTGGTTAATGATGAATGCATCAGGTGCATGATTGTATGGGGCTACACCTTTATAAGAGCTTTAATCGAAGGAATAAGATTTTCTGTAGCTCAGAGACATTCCATTTGCTTCACAGTGATTCATACAGCTGTAATAAATATACCAGGAGCAGAAAAAGGCTTACATAGAAAGGGGGGGCTCTCGCCTTTCACTGTTCCTTTTCCAACTTCAGCAGAGGCTGGGCCATGTATGAAACTGCAGTAACTGTGCTCTCAGAATGCTGCTGGTCTGAGATGCAGGCTTTCAGATTCAAAGTGTAAACACACATGCACACATGATTTGAAAYAAACAGTAACCAGTGACTGAGATGAGATGGCTGCTTACATATTGAGGGGGAGCTGGACCTTTGGTGGTGTTCCCTGATCTCCAATTATTGCACTTGTCCTGGGACCAGCCACCGTGGCTGTTCCAACTGAAGGGGAATCCTGAAAAAACACAAATAAGAACACACAAGGATTAAGGTGAAGCCCACTGCTTCCTAAAATGGTGTGGGAAGAAGGCACAGAGGAAGAAATCACACCCTGTGTCAAATCACAGACTTTTTACCTTCCTGATACTGCATAAAAAAAACATCTTTTAGCTGCCACCATTCCAAAAATACATTTCTGACACGAGGGATATTAGCTTATTAACAGCATTTCCATGTACATGTCAGAGAAATTCAGCTGTACCTTGCATGCAAATCTTAAAACATTTAGAAAGCAAACCCAACTGGCTGCTTTGTAAAATGAGCTCAGCATGTATATCTCTGCAATGGTACCTTCTCTGATAAAGGTAACCTTTTCTCTCAGTAGCTTGTTTTTTAATTCTTACTTTTTTCATTAATGACTTACGGACCTACAGAAAAGAATACACCATTCAGTTTCCAAAACGTGATCTCATCTCAGTATACTGTTTTATCATCAGGAATATTCTTCTCCTTAAGAAAGAGAGATAAGCGACAACACAACCCAAAACAGGAGTACCTCTGAATGGACAGAGTAGGAGTCCACCCCGCTTTTATTTTACTTTCTCTCTTACAAAGATCTGGGCAAATATATTTTCCAGCTATCACTGTTGAAAGACATTTTTAAATATAATCCTTCTGTTTTTCAAAGCTTAATGCTGAGCAAAAGTATGTAGGGCAAACTCTTGTGAGTTGTCGCAATGAAGTCCCAATTCATCTATGTTAAAAATGAATCCTGATTGTAAACGTCTCCTGGAGCAAAGACAAGGGCAGCAGCAACAAATCTTTGCTGCAAAGACAAGGCAGAGCTGGGCAAATGGGACTTGTAATGGTTTACTTGAGCAAAAGGTGTTAGTAGGTTCAGCCAAATGCTGCATACAGTAAGAGCTGGAGTATATGTAGAAACTGCAGATTCAGACAGAGCCTGTTACATTCAATAAAGATTCTGTGTAGTTCACAGACCTTCAGTGTAGCTTTTCTGTTTCCAAGTGCCATCTAATAAGCTGTAAATATTGATGTATTTTGGGGACAGAGACATAGGGACTTTTTTTTGCACTTAAAAATTACACTGAATTAAACCAAGACACACATTGCTATTTAATTAACAGATTTCAATGTCACCTCCTTCCAAAGTAGCTCACATAACTATTACAGTGTCATCTCTCAATATTGTGTTGCTACTCTGTATTGCTTTGCTATATATTAACATATCATCATTACGAAACTATGCAGCAAGATATGAAGACACTGCCCTGTGATTCCATAGCTTTTGGTGACAAGCAGCAAGCTGTCTCCTCTCTCACCAGCAACTACTCTCAATCATAAAGTTGCAGTGACAAGTACATCTCCTTTTTCTCATTATTTCTCCTCACTTTCTGGCTGCTTGCTCAAACAGAGAAGGTTCCAGGCAGTTCTTAGTCCTATGTGCAAAAGCAAGCATTCTTTCCAGTTCTGTGACTAAAGCTCTATTAATCGTGCCTGTCACGTCAATGACATAATAYCAATTTACAGGAAAAAAAAAGGCAGGGATAGCTGGAGAATGATCCCTCATTTATTATTTTGAGCTGGTTATTGGGGTTAGGRGTTGTGGAAGATGCTGGGCAGAGAGGCATGGCAAAAATCAGTGGTTCAAACTTTCTCATGTTGGGCCACCAGTGTACATCTTCTCTGCACTAGAGAAACTGCCACCAAGAAAACAGAAAAGAGATCAGTCTCCACCCTTTTCTGGTAAAACAGAACACTTAGTTTTTACCTCACAAGAAAAAAACAAAGCTGAGCAAACAACCACAGGGTGCAACCATATAAACAGAGAAAATCACAACAGTGTAACACACATACTATTATTCCTTCCTTAGTTTATACTGGTCTCTCTCCACACACCTCAGTGAAGGCAGAGTTTGGCATCTATCCCACCCATGACTGCATGCTGCAGGCAACCTGGACTAAGCCAGCCTGTCTCTGCAGAGCAGCATTGAGCTCTAGGGAGAGGCCAACTCAAGCCCCGAGAGCAGTGTAGCTGCATTACATCCATTCATTCACTAGTCTGCACTGAAGGTGCTGGCTTCTGTGTCATCCGTAATTCTGGAAGTGTGAGCCCAAATACCTTCTAGTTGTTATTACTCTTGTGCTAACATATTGTCCTGGTGATTAGGACATCACATAATTGTCATTTAGTGTTGCTTGATGGCAGTGTTGCCTTCTTCCCTTGAAAAAACCTGAAGAAATCTTCATAGTCCTGGACATTTTGTATCAATTTGACATTCAGTTTCTTGCTTGTTGTGTGTTACTGTATTATTGGTGCATCTGGTGCTAGCCTGGACCCAACAAACCATTTATTTTTGCCACTTTACACAGCCTAATATCATATGCCTCCAAATTCTAAGTCAGTGCCTGCTCCCTTATTATGCTCCAGTTTTTCTTTAGCTTCACTCTGCAGGCTTTGACACGATGGTGCATTTGCCAGTCTCAGCCTATGACCCCACATTTCACCATGAAGCTTTACTCTACAGGACCTACTGGCCTTCCATTGCACTGAATTCAGCTCCTCTGTTTGTGCCTTGACATTTACTTGCACACAAGTATTCTTCTTTGCAGTTTCATGTGCCTCTGTGCTCCCTGATGAATTCTCTCAGTGGCTGTCTGATTGCTACTATGCATCTGAATGTTCACTAGCTTTGCATTTAAACTACAGTTCCTGATACAGTTGGTGGAGGCTTTCTAAGACTTGTCATTCAAGGTCATGTTCTATTTCTAAATGTATCACTAATTAGCTCATACTGGAAGACACAATATTGCTAGATTATTTTGCAATATAACAATTGCAAGAAGATTTTGCAGAGACCAAATTTTGGTGAGAGAATGATCTCTTATTTCTTCATATTCTTGATTACCTTTATTGGAAGTTTACCTTTCCACTCAAAATGTTTTTGAAACATTTCTATGACTTTATGTGAGTTTCCCCAGCTACCGGTAATATTAATAACCCTCCTGGAGCATGCTGCAGGCCTTTCTCCGTCAAAACTAGTGGGAAGACTTAGTTTGTTTTCCTTCTTTATTTAGCCCTGGGGCCAGCTTGTACTTTTGCTACTGTGATCTAAGGAACAAGGTACTAAAAATGTCCTCCTTTCTTCTTCATCTGCTCAAGGGAATGGGAATTTGAGTGAATGCCCTGATTTTTTTGTTCTTTGTTTCGATACCTTTTGGGAGGTTTGTGTGCTACATCCTTCCTTTCTGATTTCATGTCCCTGCGTGAGCTGCCTGACTGTGGCACCGTGGCACACAAACACAGCCACATGCAGGCACTACACAGGGACGGCCCAAACATTGCAGCACTTGGATCTTAATAGTTCTTCCCCACCTCTGCTACTCACAGTCACTAATCACTCCCTGAGAGGAGACTTCATCTGACAACCAGGTTTTTAAAAGGCATAGGGGCACCTAGTGATAAAAACAGGCATCTTGTAGAGTTTTCTCAGGGAGGCAGTAAGAGGTACTTCAGTGCCTGACTCCCATTGATTTTATTGCAATCTAAGTAAAAAGAGTCACTTCTGAAAACGCTATTTGGTGCCCCTCTGTATCCTTATGAACCTTTAATACCTTTAAACATTTAGCCATTGAGTTTCCAGACATGACCTGCTGTGTAATCAGACTGTAGTGCACCTCCTGATTAGGAGGCCATTAACTGTAATAGCGGTGTGTAGTTTTCTGAACTAGACTCTACTGGCTCTCAACCTGTGTATTTAGGCCACTAAACAGACACGTCTGACTTCTGACATGTCCCCACTTCAGTCTGGCAGCCTCTGAGCACCACTTACCAGTACCGATGTTTTCAGCTCAATAGCAATAGTTCTGTTCTTCTAAAGGACAATTCAGCCCCATCTGCCAAGCAGCACAGAAAAGCAATCACACAAAAGCACACTAAAGACCACCTCTGGATATCTCTGGGCTAATTTCTGTCTCTTCATGCCCATTAGTAGCACCGTAATACCACCTGTATTGTGGAGGGCTAAATCTTGAGTAAAACTCCAGAACTATACACACAGGCACAAGATGCTGTTGACAGACTTCTCAGTCCCAGCCAAGGCTCTATCACTTGTTTGTAGCTATTCTGGTGTAGTTGGTGATTATGTACCCATGGGCTGCATAATAATATAAAAGGACTTCTTGTCTGTAAACACAGCAGGCCCCTCATTATGATGACTGCTGAGACACAGCCCCCTCCAAAATTCAAGCTAATGCCTCATAGCAACTCGTGCCTCAAGGCCTACTTAAAAACTGTCTGTCTGAACAGAGAGTTTCCTCCTCCCTGTTCCTGTGCTGGCTGCTACAGTGAGACTTTGTGCGAGGGCCAAGAAGGAGAAAAGGTTCTGCACAAAGGTACCTTGAGGCTTGGCTAAGCTTTATCTAGTCCTAACAGTAATGTGGTCCTCCGGAGCAAAATGGAAGTGGAGCACAGCATCTCTGCTCTCTGCCCCCACACAGCATTTCCAATGCAAATTGTAGGTGTTTGAATAAGTAGTGGTGCTAGGCATTGCTCGGGTCACATATGAAAGGAAGGCTTTAAAATACTGAGATCCACAGCTAGCTGACAAAACTGAATCTTCCAGATGACTGTCCAGCCTGAGRGTCAGCATTTCCTGGTGAGAATGAATAATCTGACTTCCTCAGAAGTCACTGGAAGTTGTCTAAGCTCAACTGTATCTCATTCCTCCTCCAACTGATAAGTATTATTTACAAGACAACTACAGGAGCATCAAAACAAACTGTACTTTAATGTATATGTAATGGTATATTTCTAATACAGTTTATGGCATACACTCCTGAGTAAATAATACACTGCTGAGATGTTGCTGCCTCTTGTGTCAGCTCTGACATATGTTTAAAAGCAAACAGCCTCGCAAAATGTTACTGACAAGCCTACAGAGGCCAGGAAATCAAGGGTAATAACCACCCATCTAGGCTGAAACGTCATCTCATTTCATTCCCTGATGCTTTCTCTCTTCCCATCCACACCTTTGTAAAACCATGAGAATTAACAGCCTGGACTTCCAGCATGAACTATCTTTTTCTCGCTCTCGTAGATATACTTCAGATTTTCACTACTACTTTAAGGCCATATTTGTGGTTTAATTTGAAAAGACATGGTACCTGTGGGAATTAGTGAGGTGTCTTGCAAAAGCACGGGACTCTGTCTTGGAGGGGAATAGAAGTTATGAAGACAGTGATAAAACTAGGAACAGAGTACGGCGATATTGCAACTTGCAGCAGCCTTCACAGAAAAATAATTGCTGCTGCTATCAGATGAATGTTCTTATCATCTTGAAAATCACCAACCAGAAATCTCTATTTTGACTTCAAAGCAAATCCAGCACTGTCTCACCACAGGGCACTTACCACATTCATTAATTCACAGGGAAATTTCTTTTAATGTCTTGAATGCATATTTACAGCTTACTTTAAATTTCYCTTTAATATTACTTTATAATAAGAGAAAAGCACTCAAACATTCAACTCACATATAGGTTAATATACCATCCTCTGGAAATATCACAGAAAATAGGCAAATGGTCTTTAAGATTCCTGCAACTTATTTCTCTAATTCACTGACTCCATAAAACAATGACTGTGCCAATCACTCCAGGCCTTAATGCTCCTAGAAATAATGTATAAGCACTTAATGCATGATAGTGACACCAAGTATTGATGAAAAGTGTTATAGGCAAGATCAAGTAGCCTCATCAAATGCTAATTATCAAAGTGGGAAGTGAAACAGACTTACCAGTTCTAGACTTTTTCTTCCTTAATGGTATGTGTGTAAAAACAAACAAATGCACATAATGACAGCTGCAGCTGCATAAATACCCAGCTCCTTCCTGCAAAAAATGGTGCTAAATTTATATAATTTAGTATTTACTAAGGGTTTCCTCCAATCTGCAAATGTCTAAGGCTGTACGTAGAGCTAAGGCAGAATATTATGCCAGCCTATGCTGGCACCACATTGACCCTGATTCATAAGAGGCCAGAAATTCTAGACCATGTCACCACGTCTTCTGTGAACAGCTTGTGAAGCTACTTGGAGAGCTGGAAAAGTCATGTAAGCATGTTTCCTTAGCTTTCATTTCCACTATCCTGCAGTCTAAAGATGGCTACAAGTTGGAGAAAAAAAAAAGTTTTTGTCATCTTCTTCCATAGGTTCATCTGACATTACCATTTATAAGAGCACTGATTATTTTGGTTTGCAGTTTCTCAGCTCCCCCAAATGAGGACTAATTACRTATCATGTGGATAAGGATCATGAGAATTATATTTTATTCAGCTTTGTTTCTCTCTCAGAGTAACCCTTTCAGCACTTAGCAGCCATATTCTGGCTCTCTGCCATGCTATCGGAGGTTTTATAGTAAATGGATTCTTGCAATGCCGGGATCAAACAATGTGAAAAATCACAGGTGGAGAGACAGGAAAGCTTAAAGTGAGGGCTTGCCCTCTAAAAGATGTTAATTTAATCACAAGTTTGTAATTATTCTTTTGATAATTGAACAATAAACTCATCAGGAGCCTGTGCAATGGCTCCACTAAGAGTTCCCCTTCAGGGAAATTGTAATATTAGACAAATAAACAAGAAAAAAAGCCAAACAAACAAAAAGGGAAAAATACACATTGCAGACATTTCTGCTAAAATGTCGTGCATGTACACATAGCATCTGCTGGATGGACAGGATTTTGTGGTATAGTGTAAATATCAAGAGAGTGCCTTGCTTGTTCCTGAGTATCCAAAATCAGTAGTTGACTGGCAGGTAGCTTAAAGCCTCAGGATTAGCCCTATGCAAAAATGATTTCAGTGGAAAAATGTTTTTGGGTTACTACCCTGAGGAGCATGTGGAAAAAAAAAAWTGTTTTTGTTTTACAGTGAACAGGATTTCATAACACCCTCCTAAAGCATATCCTTCTTACCTAGATCCAGTAAAAAATTAGGTTTTGTGGTTCTTGAAAAAATCTTTCAAATTGTATTTATGATGAGACGAATTATGGGATAAAGAGAAAACATTGTCTCTGAAAGCGGGTAGTTTCTGAAAGGTGATTCTGCTTTGACCCGGATTGTTGGTAGCTTATGTCAATATGAGTCAATAGACTCAGTCAGTTAATGTGTCTCATTTGCAACAGTTTTGATGAATAATGTAATATATCCCAATGCACACAGAGTACATTTAAAGACCTGTTGGTAGCTATAAAAAACATAGCTTACATGCCTGCCTGAAACACTCTGCTTTAAAAAAACCCAACTCCTCCCCGCCTCCAAAAGCCCCCCAACAAAAGTTTATTGTAAAGTTACTTAAAACAGAGATGCAAATAATAGCCAGTGTTTGGATCCAGTTCTAAATAATTGAGAGTAGAGTTGGGAATATACAAAGACAGGGAGTAGTTTATGTTAGACTTCAATGAAGTCTCTTGCACTGTTTTTATGATATATTTGGACCTAAATGACAGAAACATAGATTGGATCAACTGTTATTATCTCTCTTTTTCCTTTTTGAGTGGTGAGATCCCCTGAGACAGCTGCCATTGGTTTCAGCTGTCTAAATCTCATTAATATATGTCTAGTCAGTTTGTTGTTCACAGCATAACAGCAGGGCAGGTTGTATACAATTTGGACTCCAAACCAAACTGAAAAATATCTGAATTTCTCTCCTTTTCTCAGAGCCTGTTGAACACTTGAAAATACAAGGTTCATATTTAGTCTTTGGATTTTAAGTATAATCTCTATGCTTCTCATGGTTAGCACTTTTAGATTATCAGTCAAGGCTCAACCGCAGCTCTGCTATTACATTTTCTCAGCTAAAACTCAGGACTTCTAAGTAACTGATAAGGAGTCACATTTCCAAATGATTTATATAGAGAGACTTTTTATTTCAAATACTATCAGTGTCTGGGACTGGGATCGTGCAAGACATTGCTCTCAGCTTTTCCTGAATGTGTGGTCTCTGGTTAGGAGCCTGTACTAATACACACAGATACAAATGGATTTTCTGTGCATAGTGATGAATTGTTCAAAATACACATACAAGTTCCTTTGGTGAGGAGGGTCTTTTCCTCCGCACTCAACTATTATGCTGGTGTGCACAAAGCCACGCTTCATTATTCATGAGATGCATTTTCCTTCAAAAAACCAGGGGTTTTGGAGCAGTACTGGCCTATGACCTTTCCAAATAGCAGGGTAGAATAATTCATAAGGGGTGAAAATGGAAGCAGGATGAGCCACCTGAGGCCTAGGCACGGTTACTGTCCAGCGGGACCTCCCTAGCACCCTGGGGAGTCTCAATTACGACCACCTCCTCTGCACCCGTAATCAAATTCAGCTTCAGCTCTATCCCAGGCCTGCAGCATTACTTACATCTTCAATAAAAATCCATTTCACCAGCACGTTAGGATATTCTCCATGATGGACAGCCACTATTACCTTTCAGATGGAGTTCTTATGTTTAATGAGTGATATTCAGCACGCAGGCATAAAACATACAGCATGTAAATTTGGCTGCAAGGGAAATGAAAATCCCAGCCCCACCTCTTTCAAAATAAATGCTTTGTATCTTGACTATTGTGGTTTTCCAGTCTGCACTGATTTGGTGCTATTTTATCCAGCTAATGTGGCTTGAAGTTGATTGTTCTACCTTTGAGCATCCCTAGACTTGCAATCAATTAAAGTATTTTTAGGCCTCATTCATTTCCAAATGCATCTTAGCTAGCAGGAAACAGCCGAGTTGGTTCTACTTAAAGAACACAAACATGTTATCGAAGGCCTGTAGTCTTCATTTATTAAGTTAACAATATGTAGAAATGCTTTCAAAACATGTGATTTCATACTCTGGTCTTGTTCTTGTGCATGTCAGTGCTCAAAATGTATAAATATGTGCCCTCCTAGAGAAGCAGGAGGCTTATAACAGTCTAACAACTCACACAAAGAAAACCCATGTGAACACAGCATGAAAGTCTGGTTTCAATTGATACAAACTGACAAAAGCCACAAGAATATAGTCCCATGTATGAAATTACTTTTAAGAGGTGAAAATATATTCCACATTTACTGAAACAACTACAATTTGTGCCTACATTTTAGGTTCCTGCAGTGGGAAGCCTTCAAGGCCTCTGTTCCCTATCAAGTCAGTAGAGGGAAGGAAGGTCCCCTTGAAGGTCTCCTGCAGAAAATCCTGTCTGCCAGATGTAAGCACCTCAGATCCTTAGGGAAAATGGGTGCTTGCTTTAAGAAGACTTTTTCACAGGGCACCTGTGGGTTGCCTATGGTAAGGGACTGGATGCCATTCAAGAACTTCTGTGATGTAATTCTGCTTGTTTGAGGGACAAGACGCAGGAAAAGGTGTGTGGGACTTTCTAAAAAGGTAGAAAAATCATCCAGTTAAGTAAATACCAATCCTCATACATACTGGAGAAACTCATGTCTACTGAAGTGAATAAAACTCCTTTATTTCTTTTTCTAAGGAGATCTGCTAAATAAACAATGGTAAAGTGCCTGGAAATTTCAAGAACATGATATAAAAACACAACAAACTAAATTTAGATTCTAATGGTAAAAGGAAAGGCATAAGTTTGCCAGATAGTCAGCAGTGAAACTGCAAATTTGTTGTTTCCCCTATAAAAAATATACTTTGGCTGAATTTGCTGCAAACCAGCAGGGACCTGAGATGGTTAAGCCATTCAAGGGCTGTGATGGTGACTTGTAGGGAACAGTGGTTCCTCTTCAAGGGAGGAAAGAAAAGGTGAGACATCTGCGTGTGGAAGAGCTCACCCATAAGGTCGGCAGCTACCTGCACAGCCTTCTTACCAACCCACCCACGCTCTCAGTAACACCACAGTGGAGTAAGTTTGCAGGTTGTCGGGATGCCAAATCCCTAACGAGACATACAGAACATTTACCTTAAAGATGCCAGACACATTTTAGAACAAAAACAATCCAGAGACAAGATTCTCGTTGCCCTGAATGCCTGTACATGAGAGCTCAGGGGTCTGTTGCTCGCGGTACTTTGGTGGGCATTCAGCCACTTGAATAAAAGAGGAACGCTGAACTGATTTTTCTGTCTGGGGCTGCAGTATCATTAATTGTTTCAGAGCCATGTCAGGTCCAAGCAGATGGCAGAGAAGGAAGTGAGTTTCTGACATTTTGATTTAAAATGTAATCCCTATAATTATGGTATTAATAGATATATAAATATAGATGCTATTTGTTTTGTAAGAGGTGAATTCAAATTCTTTGTAGAGCTAACCAAGAAAGCTGAAAGCAGGAGAATTCATGTGGGTAGCTCTTGTGATTTTATTGCAAGCATTTCAATAGTGAGGCATTTTTCTGAAGGTTCTTGCTCCTACAGTTAAGAGAATATAATGAGAATGTCAGCTCTGCTTTTTTTTAACAGATCCATATTTCTAGCAAAGTTTGAAATATAATTTTTTAAATTTCTCAAAGCCGAAAGCAATAAAAAGGCACCAGAAAGCAGACATATGTATTTGTGCATGCAAATGTCACATTTTTGGTGACTGGGTCCTCAGGGCTGCAATAATGGGCATCAACAAAGGGAAACCTCTTTTCACTAAGTTTGGTCTGAACCACCAGGTCTCTTCTTTCCCTCTCTTGGATTTTGGCTAAGAAATTTTTGGCCAGTGCTGATCAAGGCAAGTGCTCTGCTGCCTTCTCTGCGAACCTGCTCTTTGCTTTCAGGCGGAAGACTCGATCCCCACACTGGGGGCTGCAGCACTGTCCCTGCGTCAGCCTGTCTCTGCTCTGGCACACTTGAGTGGTTTCATTATACCCCAGCCTTAGCTTTGCTTTTGCACTTAACACTGATTACATGTCTTCCTTTCTGCTGCAGAGAAAGAGCCCAACTAACCTTCCACAGGATTGAAATTTGATAACCATAATTTACTCTGGAGAACATGTTCCTCCACCGCTTGTCGAAATAAAATACAAGAGTGTGTGGTGGAGCAGATCATTGACCAGCACATGAAAGGGAATGGTCCTATCATGATCCGGAAACTTAAGCAGCATTTTGTTATGAGAAATTTGTAGCCTTTTAACTTATCAAAGATATATCCTGGAAAAACAATCTCTGCTTGTCCAGGCAGATTTGAAGACTTTTATTTATCTGTGATTTCCAGAAGTTTGTCAAACTGTCAGGTCAAGAGCCAGTGGCCAGCAAATAAGGTAGTCCATCCAGAGCTAGTATATCTGTGTGAGCGCTGCACACACGGAGAACTGCTGGGATGTGCTGGATACATTGCGCTTGTGCTGCCCAGCCTGCATGCACATCTGTGCCTCATGGGAGATGCTTCTGGAAAGTGCTGGATGGACTTACTGTGCCCTCATAGACCAACTGTACAGAAATTCTGGAGAGAAATATGTGAGCCCCAATGGCCCTTTGTGTTCCCAACCAGTTGTGCCCAAGTGCCACAATGATCTTCAAAATGAGTGGAATTTTTGCACTCCAGTTATTCTGTTAAAAAGGGGGAGAGTAATTATGCACTTCCTGCTTTATCATCTAATTTTTGTGTCTTATTAGCTTAGAGTGAGCCTGCACATTACTCTAGCAAAGTGTGTGCACGATTTTTTCTCGACTAATATAAGAACAGAAAAGCCACAGACTGTCATCTCTGTGAAGTCCAAACGTGTCACACAGAGTGCCAAAAAGCTGGGTGTCATTTACTTGATGAGCTAGGGACCCTCACCCATGTCTAGTACTTATGCTGTTGCACAGTTGTCCCAGGATATCTTGGCACACGTAGTGCTTTGTGTGGGGGCCGTATCCTCACCTTCAGCATCCCGCTGAGGGGGTGAAACAGAAGAGAAGACTTTACGACAAAGAGACCCTGCCTGGAAAAGGCAGGAGGGAGGAAATGAGCAGTGGTACAGAGCTGCTTTGCTGGCTCCTACATGCGGACAAGGAGCGGAGGGGAAGCGTGCAGCTGAGGTCTAAGCAGAGTGCACTGCCCTGCCATGGCAGTGTCTCCTCAGCCTGCTGTTTCAGCTGGCCCTGCTGCACACGTCAGTGCTGCACACAGGCACCCTGCCTTCCCCGATGTTCCTTCAAACCTGTGCTGCAGGGGCTTGAGAGCCCGATCGTGCAGCCAGTGGCAGCATGGCACATACGTGAAGAATATGACCCTTGCTTCACAGTTCGTGGCACAAGTGTGTGTTGGAGGCCCTGGGGCAGGTTTAGACGTGAGGAAAGTCACACTGGTCCCCACTGCGGGGCCCCACCAGAGCTGTAAATGGGCATAAATAAGCATTCCTGCCTAAAGCAGCCCGATCCGCCCCTGCGCTTCATTGCTTGTTGCCATTCACACACTCTCCCAGTTGTCTGCACGCATACCAGCATGGCCAGCAGCTGTACCGTGGATCGCTTCCAGACTCGGGTCACTGCATGGGTGCGCACACATTTGTCCCAGTCCAGCAACACAGGTGCGAGGGGCAGGAATGCACAGCCAGGGACAGGAAAAGGGCAGGACTGCTTTTTTTCAGCAGAGTGCAGTATTAAATGATGGGTGGAAAAACCCTGCTACGCTTAGGTTACCTCCACATTAGCAAGCAGTGCAGACCAAAAGGAGCTATCTGTAGAGCGAAGCTGTTGGTGCTGAGGACCTGGTGTCAACAGCAAACATGTTTTGGGGCTTTTTACTTAGAGCAGTTCTGGTTGGGTCCCATGGACTGATTGCCTGTTTGTGGCTGGAGTGCATGGGTGTGCTCTGGAAATGCATGCTCTAGTTTAGGTTCATCTGAAAGAAATCCTGTTAATGTGGTCTGAGTCTGCTCCATGGTGCAAACCAAAGCACAGTAAGAGGGCAACAACTGGGTGATTCACTTCAGCAGTGAACTCCTGATCCACACTAAAACGCTAGTGTAGTTGCACACTTCATTTTCTCAGGCACACTGTACCGATGCTTTAAGAGAAGCTAAGCTGCACACAAAGTGTGTAGAAGATCGTGCAATTATTATTCTCCATTTTCTTCTGCTTCTTCAAACTGCAAATTACCATTTGGATTCCCTTATCCACTGAAACAGTGGGCAATTGCAAGGGATTTCAGCATATCCCTGGTGAGTTTGGCTCATATCTCTGCCAGGACTTCAGAAGACATAGCTCAGAAGTTCCTTTTCAGTTCTGCTGGAATTTTCAAGAGAATGTGCCTTTGCTCCCTCTCATTAGAAAGGAGAATGGAGGGAAGGGCCTGTACAATCAGCACGTATGCTAATTTAAAACCTTGTTGAGTTGTTGAGCTACCAGCCAGGTGCAACACTTATTAAAGTACAGTGCATTTGTTTTTCTTCCAGTAAACTATAGAGAAATAATTACTGTAAAAATCTTTTTTATTCCTGATGTGTACCCAAGCATATGAATTTCATACTAACGTTGTTACCCTACAGGACATCAAATACATTTGGGAGTAAAGGTGATAAGATCACTCAAAATTATTACTTTCTGTAACTGCAAGTGATGGAATATAAGCTGCATTATAAATAAATAAATTATTTATACGATTAAATTTTTTAATACATTGCATTACTGCAAAACAAATCTAACATTATTTGGCCTTATTCTTCAGCTTCTCATACCTGTCCAGTGATTAATGCATGTGGAAGACAGATGCAAAATACTGTCAAATTAGAACGACAGCACTTTAAAACAACTTTGCATAGGTGTAAATTACTTTGAAAGAGGTGAGGCAATGACAAATCAGGCCCTCTGGGCTCTGTGCTTTCAACAACCAGCTTACAAAGCTGTGTATTTTCCTGGCTTTGCAAATACATGCATCACCAAGCTGATAGTTCTGATTTCTGAGACACATTCTTTCAAAATGGACTTTTAGCAGCAATCTGAGCTGCTCCTTTCTGGCTGTGCAGATGCACAAAAGACTTAGAACTAGGTCACTATTTCTTTATTATTATCACAGTAATTCTACTCATCTGTCTTAACAAATGGGCACAGTGATTATTTTGATCTTTTAGTGAGAGTTGTAGGGGGAGGAGAAGGAAACATATGAACCAGCTGAAAGGCTGTCTATCAAGTGTCAGCCTAGAGATAATTGTTACTGTGAGCCTGAAATATCCCAATTTAGGGCTGGGGAGAGAAATGAGAACGAGAACAAGACCTTTAAGTACCCCCTCAGTTAGAAAATTAAAACAAAATAATAACATTTTATGGCAGTTAGAAGTTAATGTCATTGAAAGAAGTAAGTCAGTGAAAAGCAGAATGGTGCGTATAGTGTGCAATTATGCAAAAACCACTTCCATGTGTTCAGCTACCATCTAGGTGCTTGTGATGTTATAAGTCTAATAAATGGGGCTGTTTATGTAACTAGCCTCTCCTCAGCTCAGCGTTACAGTTCATTTATGCATCATTGTTACCTGGGCTGGAGCACTGGATGAAAGATGAGTCAAGTCTCCGATTCTGGCAGCAGCTCGCGGGTCACTAGAGCTGATCAAAACGGGAGCACTAATTTCCATGGAGTGCCTGTTACTCATGGCCTGGGAGGATTTGTGTGTCATACTGAGAGCAGTGAAGGAGTGGCGTTTCTTGGCATTCTTCTTGCCCTCAATGTGCCTCTGGATGGCACTGACCGCTCCTGTACTGTTTAAGGTAGAGCACGGCGCCAAATTGACTGCCATGGTGGTGTCAGATGGCAAAGGGACATCACAGCCAGACGCGGCAGCTAAGCATGTCTTGTCCATCTCAATAAGTTGTTTAGCTGATTCGTTGAGCTGAGGGCAGAGAAAAAAAAAAAAGAAAGAAAAGAAAGAAAGAAAAAAAAATAAGGGGGAACATTAACAACCTGTCGCAGCTTGCCGGTGGTGCCTGCTGGACCTGCCAGGGCCACTCTTGGAAAAGCACCACGCTCCTTTCCCAGCGGTGGGGAGGAAGCAGGGACGGCTGTGCTGGCCCCAGCTCTGGCAGGGGGATGACGCTGAGCACTGCAATGGCGAGGGAGGGTGTCAGGGCCCATGCATCGCACACCTGGAGGCTCTGCCCTCACAAATAGGGCGCTTGGGAAATATTTAAATCCRACCTGGTTTTATCATTTGTCTGTGATCTCTCTGTCTGCCAGACAGGTCCCTGTGACTCAAACAAGCAATTCTTGTGTGTCAAAACCTGCCCCAAGCCTTCCAGTCCCCAAAGCCCTACAACACCTACAGTGTAGCATTACTATCCAGCTCCAGGGAGAGGCTCAGCTTATTTAACTTTCTGAAGTTGGGCAAATTATTTCCATCCTCTTTCTAACGCCAGATAAACAGAAAGAGAGATGCAGAAAAAGTATTCAAGAGAGTTAAGCTAAAACCGGACACCCCAAATTGGAGGCAATTCAAACTATGACATTTCAAAACAATGTTCCCCCAAACAGCCTGTCTAAGGCTGTGGAGACGCAGCTAGGGGTAGAAGTCAAGAGTACCTGCGTTCCTGACACAATCACCACGGCACCCTGATTTCTTCTTGCCAACACCTCTCACAGTTCAGATGCCAGTCTGCTGATGTCTGCTCTGGTTTGTACCACAGCACAAAACATTGCTCTTGGGCAACATTTATTCTACTGTGATCACTAGCGAGGTGTTGGCACATACAGGAGCAGGTAACAGCATCAGAGACTCTATCAGTGTCACACCGTCTACAGCTTGCCAGCATCCCCATTAATTCCTCGCTATTCACAGGCTCATCATCATAAGCATATTCTTGAAGCTTGCTACACAGGCTTTTGAGACAGCTTTTAAAACTTTCTGAATTTATATCCCTGCCTTCCACCTGCCGTAGGTCATCTTAATGCAAAAACAAAACGAAGGCATTTTTCCAGCTGTATCACTTCTGCTGGGGAGGATCATGATGGCCCCCGCGTCACTGGCTCAGGGTCTAACTTAAAAAATTGTTTTCAGCAGTCCTACTGAAGGGTTGAAAACTTGGCCTTCAGTCCACACAGAAAGCAGAATGTTAGGATACCACCAAGGTCTGTTTTCAGCCCACTGTTCTTTATTCAATCAAAACTCACAGATAACCTCATGCTAAAAATGCGGAAGGCATGCTGTGTGGGACAACCTGTCTCCAAAGCATCTTGCCTCCTAGCTACAATAACCTGTACAGGAAAGCTACTTCTTACACAGACAATTTTTAAGCGCATGGGGTGCTACAGTCACTGATATATGAAATACACTCTGAAGTTAGCAGCGTTTTTTGCAGAGTGTTCATTGCCAATAGATCTTCCCTCAAGGGGTGCTAACAGCTGAGGGAGAATGCCACATTTTGCCAACAGACCTTTATATTAAACTAGGATGCAACACAATATGTTTGCATTTAATGAATAAAAACAACATATGAAACAGAGAACCATGGCTAACACATACATGCTTTTGCATACACTACCATTCTAAGGCCCACATAAACCAGAGGTACATGAAATACTATTCTGGACCCCCCAAAAGACTATTTTTATTACTATATTCACTGTATAAATTATGACAGCATCCAAGAAACTCAGTCAAGGACAAGGACTTCCTAGGCTCCAAAAAAAAAGAAAAAGAAGCATTGCTGCTCCAAGCTAAGCCACTTTAAAAACCTAATACAATATGTGAAAATAAAAAGGGAAAAGAGAGGAAAGGGAAAGATAGCAATAATAGAAGCGTGAAGCTAAACAAATGTGTAATTGAGTAGCTTTTACGGCTTCAAATCACTGCGACCATGCTGTAAATACAAATAAGAAATAGATATTGTCAGCCTTATGCCAGTCTTCCTAAATTTGAAAGTACTTTGGTCTCCACAAGGGCTCACTTCTGAGTAAAAGGCAATRAACACGCTAACGCCTAGAAAGTAAACACTGACTTGCAGGATGCTTCATTCAGTGACAGCCTCCACCAAGTCAACCAAGAGCCTCCAGTTAATGATGCTCCACCACTGTTGGAGCTGCTGGGCATCCTGCTCCCATTCAATTAGCAGGCCATTTTCCCAGCTGCACTCTCCAATATGAGCCCAYGCTTACAGCCGACATAGTGCACTGCACCTGCCAGTCTTTGCCAGTAACAGCTGATCCCATTTCAGATTCTTCAAGAATGTCCATTATTTCCCACTTCATCACGCTCTAAATTGGTACAACCTAATATTTGCCAGAAGGCTCCAAGTTGCAAGGAAACCAGATGGTTCCCCTCCCCTAAGTAGGTGTTATGGCTCTGCTTACCCAATTGATGGAGATACTCTAGCTGAATTATTTGAAATGTTAAGGAGAAAAGGAGAAGGACATCAAATATGCATGATTCTTTTCTACAGACAGGGTGAGCAAATACTTTGCTAGTCACTATTAATCAGGACAACAATATGTTTTTAACCCTTTTATATAAGAATATATAAAGGGTCAAAAAAAGAATTTTGAACTCCCTGATTTTACAKCAACGCTCCATATAGACAGAGAAGTGCTCCAGCTCCTAATATCAAAACTCTGATTTCTCTTGCAAGAATTAGATTATAAATCTCACTGGCTGGAATCCAATTAACCACTGAATCTGTTCCTTTTAAAACAACATTTACTTTTTTTGTTCAAAGCAAAACCTAGTTAAAAAGGTCAGTAAGAGAGCTAGCATCTAACATGGAGTGATAAAAAATAGCCTTGTACTGATGTAAAAAAATCATTCTCAATATCAGTAGAAGATGTGAAGCAAAAAGAAAATCACTTCCAAAAACAGTCAAGCTAATGAACTACTGGGACTGTCAAAGCCTTCCTGAAATACTAGAAAAAAAGTATTTTGGTCTGGCAAGGCAAAAAATGCTTTGTAGCTTCACCACTTTATTTTTGTACTGAACTCTTGTTTTTGAACAACTTTGCCCATGGGTGCTGGGAAGTACTTCCCAAATAGGTTATGAATACCATAGAAAAGGTTCTGCTTTCTACCTAGCAAAAGCAAACAGCRCTGTCTTTTCATAAAAAACTTTCATAAGTTCTTTATGAACATGATTTTAAACATGATTGCAATTTTTTTACTCTAAACTCTGAATATCTAAACAAAGCACTGCTTTCTGGTGTCTGTCTTCTGATCTTCATCCAGATTCGGTTCCAGAGGAGAAGCTTAATGTAAAGGTCTGACCCACAGCCAGTCTCAGGAATTCGACATTTCTGAAAGACTGTACCTCCTACAACAACCCCTAATACCAGAATTCGGCTTTCTTGCTCATTTTTGATCCTTCCTCTAAAAAGAACCTGTGTTTGAAATTCTGGTCCTGCTACTCCCAAATAGTAAAATACCCTTGCAGTTGCAGCGGGACTGATTTTACCCCAGATCTATTCTATAATAATGAGAAGTCCTAGAAAACTCAGTATACAATGCAGAGGGATACGGCCTGGATTTGGATGCCAAACCAGTCAGACAGTCCCAGCGGTCCTGCAATCTTGGGTCTGGGAATGCAAAATCCTGCAAGGCTAAGCCTTAAATTAGGTGAGGGACAATGCTGCATAAGGGATGTGATGAAACACTACAGTAAAACTGTTCACAGGGTCTCAGCGAATACTGAATGGGGGTACTGCATGATAAGATAAGGATGTACCAGCCTCAGTTTATAGAGTTACTGTGCCTGTTTCTTATGCAGGTATTCCCCAGTTCTTAGGAACTGTACTTGAGACAGCTTCAGTTCATCTAATTTTGAGTGTGAAGGAGGGTGCATTCGGAATATGCCTTTGTACTGAGCCTTGTTCACCTCCAAACAACCTTCTCCCTCAAAGGGAGCAGTAATCAAGCTCCGCTCATTAAAAATTTGCTGACCTTGATCTGAGAGCCACACTGCTCTCCCAGCCACAATACAAGCTGTCATGAGTTTGGCCACCAGCCAGACAGTCCATACAATATGAACTGAGAGGTTTTTTTTTTCTTCTTCTGGCTTTTAGATAYGACTCTTTTAGATAGTTTATTTGAGACTTTACCATATGGGCAACAAAGGTACAAGCATTAAGCTACCTCACTCAGGACTTGTCCACTGCCAAAATTATTGTTTTATTAGTCTCTAGATAAGCCTTACTTTTCTGCAGAATGCATTATGATGGCTTTTTCTCTCTCTCCCTCCCTCCCTCTCTGTTGCACATCCTCACATACCCCCAAACCCCTACCCCCAGCCCCCTACCCCCCACCAATTTCTGATACATGTGTGTTTAAAAGGGACTAGCTGGCAACAGTTTGAACAGATTTCTCAGTTAAGGATGAGCAGATACAAGAGAGAGACTGTCACCTGCACTGTGTATTCCAACATGGACCTAGATATTCCCTGTATGTCACAATGTAATTTAATGAACTATAGTTTCAATGTGCAGCATTGTGCACCTACCTACACACTCAAGCTGGGATGAAGAATGAGAAAAGAGTTACTTGTCCATTGTGGACTGGGTAGGTTCATAATTCTAGTTTTAGATCAAATAGAAAATTTTTATTCCATAGAACAAGGTAGAAGTGAGGGAGATTTGGGTCAAATTTAAATGATTAACCTTTGCTGCTCTAGTCTGTAAGAGCGATATTTAAGGTAACTATTTTCTTAACATGCCTGAACCAGAAGAGATCACAATATATGCTCAGTTACACCAGCAAAAACATGACATTGCCAGCATAACTTATTTTCTTTGGGAAACCAATATACATCCGTAATGGCAAACCCACTATTTTACTAATAGAAACTGCATCTCCCCTGACAAATGTGCCAGTGTGTTTATATTAATCAGTGGTACTGGCAAAATTATTCTAGTGTAGTTTAGACCTCCAAGGGACACTCTGATACACAGTGGTCACCAGAGCAGCTCCTGGGTTGTTGCAGTTCACTAATGGCACTGTCTTCTGTAAGACAGAAGACATTAAGTCTTATTCTGCTACTGAATACTCTTACCTTTCTAGTCATTTATGTCTGGGTAATGGATTCATTTCTGACTGATATCTGACCTACTAAAGATAGACCCTCACTCTGTTTCTGATTTAGCAACATACTTCAGCACATACTTAATACAATGCACAGACCAAAGTGCCACTAATGGAACGAAAATGCCATTCTTTTCAGAATAAGGAAGGATTGCTTAAATTCTCAGTGTTAAGCACATGCTTAAGTGACTTTGTTAACCTGGAGCCAGTTTGAACCAGAAAGTACAATTTATTAAGGCTTTCAGGAAAACACTGCTTTATTTGGTCTGCAAGCTTTCTGCTGTCTCCATAGAAAGAAATACCTAAGTGATGGTGCAGTGCAAATACAGGTGTAAACTCAGAAGTATGGCCCCTTCAGGCCCCTTTGAAAAGAAAAAGGTTAAAAAATCCCACAAATCCATGAATAGCTAGTAAAAAAGGATAAAATGGCCAGAAAAAAATATCTTGGTCAAGGTCTTAGAGAGGCACCACTAAGCAGAGCAAAAAGAAAAAATAAAACTATTTATAAAACTTCTTCAGAATGCCTCCTTGAAAAGACTGATAATATTTTCACCCAGAGAGTGCTAATTTTTATACTTTACAGTTCATAAACATTGAGAAGATCATGCACATCCCTGTGTTATGCCTTGCAGAAACTTTGGTAATTTGGAGTTATGTAGCTGATTTTGTGACTAAAATAAGCAGTCTGAATTTATTACAGTGTTTTCAGTTCGGAGTAGGTACTTTCAGAAAATATTATGTTCTTATGCCCCCATTGAATTGGCTTCACTAGGATTATAATTTATGCTCTGAAGCACAGTGAGGTTATTAAATAAGCAAGGGCAAAACTGCACAAGAGTCTCTGTGTCTGCTAGGTTCCTGAGAGGACTCCATCTTTGAAAGCATTCAACCTTTTCACCCCCCAAAAGCAACATTTCAAAAAGTTAAAGAAGCTTTTCCTTATTGTTATCCATTTTTGCAAATGCAGGGTAAAACCCTTCTTCTACTAAAGCCAAATAGTAAAAATGTCCTTTGACTCAAACGGGCATTAGGAGAAAGTACATAACACTTTATCTAAAACTTTAAATGTTCATTGGGTAAGTTAGTACAATCCATGCACAGCAGTTCCAAAAGCTTACTAACGGGATATTAACAGATAAAGCTGTGCCAAAGGCTCTTCAACCAAGTCAAACCGAATGCATCTATAATTTTCCTCTTTTATATGTTTTGCAAATGCTGAATAAAAAATATTTAGAGAAAGTTCTCCATGAACAGTTTAAATGCACTGGGCAGAAGTTACAAAATTCTATCTCAAGTATTCATTTTTGCATCATCTTTTAACAAAGAATCGTTAGTAAGGCACAATTTACAAKAAATTATTATAATTAAAATAGAGCTTTATTTAATGTTTTTGTGTTAATCTTTGTAACAATCCACTACTGCCTTTTTAAGTTTATTGCCAGGAAGGGACAAGCAAATGTGGAACAGATTTTCTGCAAGCAGTTTATCCACCATGGAAGATAGATTTCTGAAACCCTAAACTGTGATTGAGAACAGAATTATTTATTCCATGCACCTAGAAAATACAAGAAATATAGCATATGCACTTTCTTGGACACATTCACACAGAATGATAGCTGCAAAAATAATTTTTTAGGACACATCTCAAACTCAAAGCACCCTGTTCCTCTACTCATAGGCTGAGGTGCCTCTCTCACTCTCTTTTCCAAAAGCTTGATAAACATGTTAGCATGTTCTTGGAGAAGGAAGAGAAGTCCCTAAACATACCATCATCTAGCAGATAGCTTTCCTAATAAGGGTCATACATATACGCAATTATATATAGTCTGGAAAAAAGCAAGCCAATCATTTTTGTCTACAGCATGGTTCCTTGAAATGTAGAACTGTTTAGTAATCTCTTTCCCTGTCTTACAAGATCTTTCTCATTTAGCAGCAGTGTCACTTCTAACACATGGAGAGGCCAAAGGAATGTAACATATTAGAACAGCATGTGCTTGGACAAGCGTGTCATCATGATCTTGCAGAATGAAAATAAATGATGCGTGCAGCAGAAGTAAACACTAAGCCTTGGGTGGTGAACTGGGAATTTTTTTTTTCTTTTCCTTTTTTCCAAACAATCTTAAGATGGAAATGGTTCTCAGGGATATAGAACAAACACATGGCTCAGTGAAACCCACAAAATGTACAATCTGCTGCAAAGTCTGCTCAGGAGCAAAGCATAACTAGTAAACTTACGGAAACTAACTTCCAAATGCTGAGAAGAACGAATATACAAATAAATGCAATGGCATTAAAAATAGAGGAACTCACTAAAAAGAAGTATGTTTCCACATTCCCCACCATCCCCTGAAACAACTCTAGCTACCTAGCCTTCAGCTGAGTATGAGGACTACCTTACCCTGATCTGTCATCTCTGAATCTCAGATCTGCTGTGAGTCTTCAATGTGCCTAAGGATTTCCTTCTCTTTTCTTCCTATCTGTCCTCTATGGACACCTTTTTTTTCATAATGAGATGCTCATGATTGCACCAAAGCTTCTTTGAAACTAAAAAAAGTAACTGAATACAGCTTTATTCAACATCAGAAAGAGTGGGAGAATCCAACCTGGTTTTGCTTATAAATTATTCAAAAAAATAAATAAAAAAAAGTGCAGTCACGAATTCATGGGCTTGATCCTAATTCCTTTGAAGTCAATGGCAAAGCTCTAGCTGCCTTCGATGGTGGAAGGATTGGTGCCCATCTGGCACCAATTTCAGTAGCAGGAGAGTCTCTGTTAGAGACAGTCAGGAGTTTACTGACAACTGGGTTTTTCATCAAAAAATGCCAGTTCATTAGAACTGAAATCCTTCCCTGGAATATGCTAGTTTTGACAAGACATCCATCAGGAAATTTTCTCTCAAATCATGGATCAGCTAAGAAACACAGCAATGACCCAGGATACAATGATTCAGGAATTCAGGCAGGTGCCTCCAAGTTCAAAGTCCCTGCTCTGCGTAATGGCAACTGGAGACCTGAAAATCGACTGCCACTTTCATGGGAGAAAGCCACCATGCCTCTGGCCATGCTGAGTCTCCCTCACTCTTTCTCTTGTTAAACGGAAAAACTTTTCAATGATGCTATTTGAGGAATACTGTGGAAACTGTTGAAATCTCCAGAATGTGCAGAGAACAAGAATCCCTCTTTCGATTGACCTCAAGTGTCTGGTACCTTGAGGTGCCAGTTTTGCATAGTAGTTTTAAGTTTTCTAGCCTATACGCTCAGAGGTATTATCAAAATAACGCGTGGCTGCTGAGCCACAGGACAGTCATCATTGCACTGAGTCTGCCCCAAATACAAAGAATTGCAACAGTTCACACCAGTTACTGCAAGGAAAGGAAGCCCTCTAAAGTAGCTTTGTGCTGAAATTCAGAAACCCTTCACTTGCAGAAACTTTCACTTTGAGCCATTTGGATCTTCAAACCTGAGCACGGGCTAGAACAGACACTGCAGTTCCTGGAGCAGAGCTGTGCACATTGCAAGTGAACAAATACCACCAATGAAGGCACAAGATCTCTTCAGAGTCAATGAACCCATCAAAATTGGAGTATTAAAGCAAATGACTCCCAAACTAAGGCATGTGACCCCAAATAATTATCAGTGGGCTTGTGAACCAGGCAATACTACACTCACACTGTTGTGAGAACCCTTGTCTTTTTCCTAGCAGCACTGGCCACAAGTTACCTGACTGTACATAAGCCACAGGCTGCTAGACACTACATTGTGCCCTTTTGTTCATTCTCTGAGATTTGTTTGGAAAACAAGACTGTAGTTGTAATGTTCAGGGTTGTATGAAGGAAGCAACAATATCATAATTTCTTTTTTTAAGGAAAGCACTTGCTTCAAGCTTATGCTGATAAAGTATGAAAGAAACATTAAAAAATATATATGCTGAAGTACTTTCTGAATTTGATTACAGGAGTGTTCTGGTGGACAATGAAAAAAAGGCCTACATATACCCCACATGCAATGTTGCCTGCAGAAAGCTTAAAGCTGGATAAACCTGAGAAGTTCTTGGAATTACAATACAAGGAGCACACGGGAAAGCCAAAGTCATTTTTCTAGCATTGCAAGGCTTCACCTATATTTGAGCAAGCAAGGAGTCTTTGTCGAGGTGATTTACAACTTTGTGTAGAATAAAAAAATCTCATGCAATTGGGGAAAATTAAGTTTTACCTGCTGCAACTGAAGATTACTCGTGGGGAATTGCACACAAATAAATGTACTGCTGTCTCTATCTCTGATAAAACAGCGAAATGAAGGATGAAAGCAAGTGCCAGGAAAAAGCTTTGGTTCAATTGTTTGTAAAAGGAACTTCAAGCAGACATCAGCACTAAAAGGTTGTGATAAACAGTCCCTTAGCCTGTGTGCACTATATATAGGGAAGAGCCATTTTTGAGGACAGACTGTTCTGGCTCCTGCTTCCCAGATACAAGACAGCAAAGGAATGCTGGATGTGCTACAGGGCTATTTGCAATAGAATAATGTCCCATGGGACTGTATCGTTAGATATCGTGTGCAGGGAGCTCCTGCTACAGTTGGCTACAGAACAGGGTTGCTTGTGGTGAAGAGCTGCCCCATCAGTTCTGGGTTCACACTACGTGTTTCACTGAGAGCAAGTAACATTAAAGGATCTGAGCCACCAGCTGAGCAGAGTTATGAAAGCTGCCACTCCATCAGAGAGCTGTGTCTAGGCTTTGGATTCTCTATTTGCCAATCTGGGTGAAAAAAATGGTTCGGGACATGATGTGCTGTTGTTTCAAACAAGAGCCTGATAACTCCCTAGAGGGACAGTACTGAAACGTTTCAGTGAAATGGGAGATGAACTATGTGCAAATGGCCACAAACCAGGATATGGTGATCTTCTGTGTGACAGGGAGATAGGACTTGCCTATGCAGATGGCATTTAAAAAGAATTTTTTCTGAGAGAGGCAGAAGTTACCAGCCTGCATTTGTGTCTCATAGTTGCCCTATCCTGCTATTAAGCTGTAAGCTCTGCTTGAAATTATTTGTGCATTTAAAGTGCTTCCTTCCCGCACAGATGTGCTGATGCCTGGTAATACAGTGCAGCGCGCTCTCTTTCAGTGGGAGCACTAATTTGCATCCTTCTCTTCCCTGCATTTTTTACACAATTTTTACACAAGTTTGTCTTACCTTGGAGACCTTTATGCTTCTGTCATATTTGGTAAAAAGTGGGAAATAGATTGGAAAGGCATTAGGAAGGAGTGGCTGTTAGACATGGCATAACCATGCACATCTCAGTTGTTTAGAAAGCCTGAGAAAGCTCTGAAAGCTGGTCTGTAAGACAAGAAAATGTGTTTTCTGGGCAACATGATGATGTAATCAGGTTCACAACCCTCCCCCCTCATTTTCTGGAAGAAAAATCTGACGAAGCTGAACTATGATGCATTCCCTCAACTCTGCAAATTCTTGACTGAAAATGGCAGCTTTCAGCTTCATGTTCACAGTATGACTATCCCTTAACTAGAGGAACCATTTGCAGCCTTCTTGGGAGAATCAGAGATACTAACATATGATTGGGTGCAAGGCYGAGGTCAGAGTCAAATGTTTCTCAACTGACTTGTCAACAGCTGCAGTCAAGAAGTTCATTGAACTCGCTGGCTATGAAACTAGAAAATGCTATTTGTTCTACTTCCTGAAATTGATTTCTGGTTCAGTGTAGAGGACACGTACCAAGCTCTGTTGAGTCATGCAGTGAAACTGCTAGTAACTTTCCCTCTTGTATATGTATCTAAAGCTGGATTCATGCTCTGGTTTCTCTCAAAGAGTGCTCTGCCATGGATGTCACTGTTAGATAAGAGGTGTGCCATTCCATCAGCACCAATGAGCTTTGAGCAGATCTGTCAGGGTGCTCAGGCACATGTGTCACATTACTGCAATAAAGTATGATGATTGCTGGCATTAGTCATTTTTACAACATCCATATGCAAATGTTGTTTATGTTAGCATGCTACAACTGGAAGGAATTTGGAAAACCACTGCTCGAGGCCATGCTGTTTGAGTTCTGAAATGGCAAGATTAATGGACTAACAAAAATTTGCACAGTAGGAAATCTTTCTGAAAGTGCAGAATACTGGTTTGGGGGGGGGAACTCTTCTGTTTGTGGAATTACTCAAGCTCACATATTTTTCTAACACATTCCTTTTTGAAAATGGACTGCCTTGGATTGCACCTATATTCTCTAGGCAGAGAGACAACTTGTCCCGAGGGAACTGAATTTCAGAATTTCCTTTTGCAAACTGTGACCACACCATGTGATATAGTCACGCAGAGACATTTGTTAATAATACTTTATTATTTTTGTCATTAAATGCTGAAGAGCTCCCACCATGGATCAGAACCCCATTGTGAGAAACACTATAAAAACATTATGCAAAAAGACAGCTCTTGCCCCAAAGAAATTACAATCTAAAATGAAGACAAGAGACAACATATAGATACAGATAAAGTATAAAATGAGACAGTCTTGTCAACCAGATGGGCAGAGAACTTGGCACACCATGAGTCTTCTGTGGGCATTACAGCAAAAAACAATTTTAGAAAGGTGTCTGGAGAAGCAATGCTGATGCAGTTGTGCAGATGTTTTTGAAGCACTCTTCACAACACTGAGGAGCACCATGGAAGAAAATAAGAATTTCAAAATCTGAGAAAAGTGACTGGCATCACTGACTGATCAAAGTCAGGAGCTGATTTTTCAGTGGTAAATAAAAGATTGTAGGTAGAGTAAGAAACGAGTAATCAAAGGTCTGCAAATGAGGGCAAGTTGTGTGTGTTCAACATGATAAAAAAATGGCAGCCAGAGGTCTACAGAAACAAAGAAGGGGCAGCAGATGAGCACTCTGGAGGGATATGAATGAGGCAGGTCTGCATTTGTTAAGGATGGAAAAAAGGATGTTGGAGTAATCCGGATACAAGGTGATAAGTGTTTGATCTCTGTGGATGTTCAGCAATCAGGATCTGACATGACCAAAGACTAGGTAGGAGTGCCAGTCGCATGGATGAACGGAGCCAACTGTGAGGATGATTCCCACTTGCAACATCTTTATTACTTGCCATGAAAGCACATTTAACTCTCTGTAACTAATGACCAAATGGGAATAGTCACACACACAAATCTGACAGTGCACTGCATAGAAACCTCTGGTACGCACTGAGCAAAAGTTGCTCTATGCAAAAGCAGCCAGATGCATCCTCAGAGCAGCACGGAGCTGCCTTTGTTATGACCTTAAATCTTCTTTTTTTGAGTCAGATTCAGTCCCCAGGAGCCCTCTTGTGCCATCACGGACATGCAAATAACAAAAACTAGAGGTGGCACTTGAGAAGGAGCATGGCCCTGAGCAGCTGCTGCAGAGAAGCCCCCTCCCTTCCCCCAGTTGTTGTGGTGCAGAGAAGCCCAACATCGAGAGCTTCCAGACCTTGTCATGGCTTGGGGGACTACCAGGAACAAGGTATCAAGCACCTCTATAGCCCTCCTTCCACCCCAGTAATTCATATATTCAGGGAGAGGAAAAACAGGCAGCCCCTGACTCAATACAACCACACTTCTCTCTCTTGAGCAAAGACCAAAGGAAGGAAAAGGCTTGGCTGGGAACAAGCAAGCCTAAGTACTAAACTGGAGCCAGCAGAAAAGATGGCGAGGCCATATTTCTACCCTCAAAGAGAAGACACGTAGTCCCTTCTCCTGGGGCAAGAGAACAAAGGAAGGAGGAGACAAGAGGAAAGCAATCCCCTGTAAATTCCATACTCTGCTGCCATGGTAAAAGCAGATCAGAGAAAAAGGAGCAAGGAGCTCCCCAGCAAGAAACACCCCACCGAGCCTTACTTCCCCACTGACAGCAAGGCGGACAGGGTTTGAACCAGGAGCACTCTCCCTCCTCCTGCAAGGCTGCCTTCTTCTAGAGAAACAGGTAAGGGAGGCAGAGCTCCCTCTGCCCTCAGTTCCCTCTCTTGAGCCACAGAGCAAGAGGAGAGAGAGTATCTCCAGTGTGAATCCACCACTGCCTGAATTCTCTGGTGCCTCTCCTGATTTGCCCCAAGGTTTCCAGAAAAATTCTATTATGGCAAAATTCTATTATGGAAACCTCTCTCATGAAACTTCCTGCCAATCTGATTCAATTGTGCCTAAACAGATTGGAGGGCTTCAAAGTCAGATTTAGAGCAGGGCACTCCCTCCAGCCTTACTGAAACTGAGGCTAATATTATTAACCTTGTTTACAGAGTACCTAGTGCTGCTTTGTCATAAAATAATAACTAAATAAAATAATAAGATAATTTGAGGGAAGACCAGGAGGAAGAGGGGGTTGCTTGTGCATAGCCAGTGCTCCTTACCTCACTGTTTTGATGTGGTGTCTTAGAGCACAGTTCACCGACGGTATTGCCTACAGAATATCTGTGGGGTGAGGGTTGCTGCCTTGGTCACATTTCCCTGAGGTATAAGTGGCCAAATGCCCTCCTCTTCCATTTTCTGTCCCCTCCCCTGTGTCAGCACAGATGTTCACGTGGTTATGCAGTAAGTGGGATGAGGGAACAGATGTGACTGAAAACTAAAAATTCAAAGACAACTAAAATGAGTAGCTTTCCACAGGATGCGTTCCTTGATCCATCTCAGCACACAGCCATGTGTCTGGTAGTTCTGGAACAAGGGAGGCAGCAGGAACATGTTGTCACAGATAAAGGAAAAGCAGGACAATCCCTTTGGCAGCAGCCCTTGCTTTTGTCAGATTAAAATAACCACAGTATCACACCCCAAAATAGTGCAACAGAATATAAAAATAAACAGCGGTTAATCTAGTTTGTAAAGGAATAAAGGAAATAAAACCAAGAACTTGCACCAAACACAAAGGAGCGAGCATTCAAGAATCCTGTGCTCTCTATGACAAAATCTGGAAAAGATGGAACTACCCAAATTAATTCCAACTCCCTCCTCCTGTTTCTCATTTTTGTTTTTAATTTGCTTGTACTGATTCCTTCTCTAGTTTTGTGAACTTGGTTTTCTTGACACTCCACACTAACACCTAACAAAATGTTAGGGGATTTGAGACTTAATCCAAACATCTGTTTTTGGCATACATAGTGACATTTTTGGGCTAAAAATCAACTTCACATGTTATTTTTGTTGTTTGAGGAAAGCATTCTGTACATATCTGCACTCCTGGGTCTCTCATGCGTAGTATAGAGAGCGCTCAACCATTCCAGGAGCTGTTGCAGTAAGAAGTAGTAAGCAAAATTCATAGTTTCATCCTATAAGGAAGGTATTGTTCTTGAAGCTACTGTTTTTTGAAAGTTTTAAGGGTCAAGCCTAACCAAACATTGTGACTCTTCATTAAGGCAGAATAATATTTATGTAACATGCTATCTTCTGAGAACTGAGACAAGGGAGGGCTCTAACAGGCATCCTCCAGCAAATCATATTGCATCCATTTACAGTGTTATGGACACCAGCTGTCCATCCCGTCCCTCTGTTGGAGGCTATCACACCCATAACAGGAATGGCAGAAGACAACATGGGCCTCCACCTCCTCCAGGCTTGTTCATATGCTGTTACTCTAACAGCAGGCCCACTTTTCTTCAGCAATCCTAGGACTAGTCCTGGGGCTGATGTGTGGAAACATTTTGTCCTCTGCTCTGAGGGTGGTGGCTGTCAGCAAAGGGGCAGAGAAGACAGCTGATTTGCCAGGGAGCATCTCCCAAAGCCCTAATGCACTCCCTCTGTGGCTGCATTTTGATGGCTGATCTCCACTGTTAGAGTTTTACAGAACTAGGAAAGCTCTCCAAGGAGGAAGCTAATTAAGACATGTAACATACAATAACAACAACAACAGGAAACAAAAAGAAGAATGTCTGTTTGAGAAATAATGAAATCCTTTAGGATATTGTTTTTAATTAACTGCTAGACAAATTCAGTATCTGTTGACATTTAGCTTCTTAATATACATTCATGCATTAGCTTTAGGTGAGCGAGACAGATTTTCTTTTCAAAAGAAAAGAGACCCCAAGAATTCAGTGTGGCTGAAACAATCTTTAGAAGCTGTCAGAGGTGATCAATGGCTGGAAAAGACAAAGCCTCATTCACGTGACTCCTCCAGAGAGCGACCAGATTACTGATGATGTGCTCTAGAGCTGCCTCAGGACCCTGGGGCAGTGTATACACTGAAAGGGAAATGGCACAGATGCCCTCAGAAACCTGTGCTGCTATTGAACCATATCACTCTGAAGTGTGATGTAACAGAAGAACATTAACTTTGAGGCAGAACTCAAAACTCAGCGTAGAAATAGCAGAAACAAGACAGAATGGCATGTAGGAATGAAAAACATTTATTTGAATGTATGCACAGTTCAGAAGTGTTGGAAGTAAAGGGAAGGGCAGATGAGTAGCACTGTATGCTAATAGCATTGGGGAAGTGACAGCATATTTAAAACACAGCAAGGTCACTCTCCTGTCATTTCACGCTGTGGAAGGATGACAAACAGGATTTTGCAGGGGAAGTGCTGCAAGTCCATAAGCGGACTATGGTCAGAGATCAAAGTATTGTTATCATATCAAGAACGAAAGTCAGTCCATCTAACTTAGGTACCTAACTTGCAATTCAATTTTAGGTACCTGGTAGGTAGAGCTTCTAGGAGGAACTGGAAATGCCCAATTCAGATACCAAAATGATATATATGCCTTTGAAAGTCTCAGGAAATGGGCTTATTTGCCAATGTTGGGTGAATAAGTTGGCTAGACTGGAAACCTACTAATAGCCCTGCAGAGTTGTTTCTGTAAAATAAATCTAGGAAATTAAGATGTTACTAACAGGGGGCAGGTGGGGAAGATATTCCTGAGTGTGACAGCTGACCAATTTCTAGTTCAGCAGTCTCTGAAACAAGAGGTGCTAATAGTTTGAATGTGTTTTTGATTGATAGAAAAATTGGTCATAATGTAGAAATCTGAATTGAACTTAATTATGAGTTCATTTATTTGAAAGTAAATAAGAGGACAAACAAGAAAAGACCTGTAACTAAGACTGCCAATTTCAAAAAGGCAATTTTTCACAACCCATGACAATGTCTACATTTACATGCTGCTTCACACCACAGCTCATCACAGGTGTCATGATTGGGCTGGAGAACTACTCAAATGTAACATGGCTCTCACCTACCTCTGTACTCAAATTTCCTTTCTGTGGTGTCTATCTGAGACAAATTTGGGACATAAGTGAAACATGCTCCCAGATACAGACACCAGAAAGCAATCCTGCATCCACTTGTACAGATGTAGCCTAAGGGGAGTGATTATAAAAGGTCTATGGAGCCGAGGAGCTAAGCTAATCTAACTCAGAGGGAGCCTGGAATTTGTCTAAGTCAAAAGTTGACAACGCCAGGTGAATTTGTATCCTAAGGATGGAGGAAAATCTCATAGAAACTTGTAGGAATAATCACCTCAAAAAGGATATTAGAAATTAACAGATAACTTAAGAGGAATGGAAAGAAGGACGGATCAGCAAGGAAAACTTTTGACTTAAAGGTAAATAAATAAATAAATAAAGGAGAAAAAAGAATTGCCTAAAGTCATACTGATTTACATTTTACATAAGATATTAAAATAAAGAGCAAAAAGTTCTTTCTTTATATAACCAAAAGGGGAAAGAAAAAATTGAGCCATTATGTAGGTGGGACAGAGATTAAAAATAATGTATATATTACTTCCAAACTAGTGAGAATTGTACACCAGGAGAAGGTTTCCAGTAGCAGTATGAGATGCAAATACAATTGTGAAGATATTTCTTGACTGACTTATGAATAGGATTGTATATTACCTGATTGTCCACAATAGCTAAAGTTTTATTATGCAGAAATGACTGCCATGTGTTCTTATTAGTAAAGAGAAATATGTATTAAAGGGTGACAGCCTGCACTAAGAACAAATGTTATTACACAGAAATCCTAGACCTGTGGAAATGTCTTTCCTTTGGGCTATACCTTTCTCAGGTGGAGAACACAAGAGTTTTCACTGGGAGACTGGTAAATGGTCAATATATTTATATAAGCTAGAGAGATTGAAACTGGCAAAAGCAGTGAAAACAATACACTGAGAAGATGGATGTATTCCAGAAGTGTGCAACAGACACTTACCTAAAGTTTTCCCTAATGAATGGCATGACATTTGGATGTTTAATCTGCTTTCCCCTTCCAGGTGCTAATGTTCTTAGTTCTGCTGACTGGCACCACAATTATTTGAAGTTCTTTGCATTATTTTACTTGGCACGTGTGAGCCAAAACTTTAAATCAATGACTTTTATCCATGGATTGACATGAAAATAGTAGTAGGTGTATAGATTCCTACCGAGGTCCCTCCTGCAGCCTACAACACAACTTCTGCATGTCCTACTTTGAATGAGGAACATGGAAAATACAGATTTTATATCGCATTCACATAGAAACCTGGTACTAAAAAGTATCATTGGAATATTCTATTACATTGTATGCAAGAGGAAAACAAGCAGCACCAGCTTTTTAGATACTATGAACATGCAAGAGTGAAAGTCTTAAAACAATGTAATTATGAAATTTGAAAATGCATATCAGTAACAAAGCTTTTCAATAGAAATTAGCTGAACACCTCTTAGAGCTTACATTATTGTCAGCTTAACAAGATTCTTATTCCATTTTTATCTGACACACAAAAGGAGCAAGAACAGAAAAAAAAAAATCAATTCTGGTGTTAATGGATATAATTCTTAACTCATTAGTGTTACACYTACTTACTACTGGGATAAATTTGCCCCTCTGAGATTTAGTAAGTCAGCTTTTCTAAAATCATCTACCGTTTCACTCTATTCACCTTTCAAAAGCTTCCATTTTTATTAGCATTAAATGATATTAGTAAGACTAAAATGAGCCAATTTGGCAGTCCTGAAAGACAGAGATTGTACTTTCTTTTTGGAAAGGACACCAAAGAAACTTTACTCCAGTGACTGTCTAATGTTTCTATTTTTTTGAAGGATGTCATAAAGGCGACTCTGAAAGGTGCAGAAAATGCTGCCATAGAGACCACACACATATAAATGAAAGGTCAGATATCAAGGCTGAATTAATTTTGAGAGACCCATAGGTACCTGTCTGTCCTGTAGCTGAACAGAGGAACCAAACAGATTTAGGAGAGAGAAAATGTAGACAGGGTAACACTTATTCATTGATGTTGAAAATGATCAAAACATCTATCACAGCTAGAAACACACACACACACAGATTTGAAAAAAGGCAAGCACAAAATCTGCCATGCAGACTGAATACCAGACCATGGGCCACACCACCAGGAAAACGTATAAAAAATACTGAAGTTAAGCAATAGCCGGCTGGGCTATAGGAAGGACTTTGCTCTTTTAAAGTGATTCTCTGAATCTTCCTCTTGGAGTAGATAGTTATTCTAAGTCTTCAGAATAAAAACACACTGACACAAACACACATACTTAACTATTTGCCAGCTTTTAACCACAAATTCTGCTTGGAACAGGGGTCTCTGTGACGCTATTTTATGCCCATGTCTGTGATCCTGGCAGATATGCTTGCATACCCCTGTATGGGTTAAACTCTTTTTAAGATAACTGGAAGATCAAGCTGTACAGCACAAAAATCATTAAACGTGCTGCTCTGCAAAGCTAATTTCATCATGTAAAATGACTGTTTCCTTTAAGAATTGCATTTGGCTTTGGCTTCTTCAATTTTTACCCTTTTGGCCAACCCCTTTTTAAACACTGACTTGCAAGGACTCTTTTTCCCCTGGGTCTCATGGGAGCCTCTGGATCTATGCTGCAGGGTCCTGAAACCATCAGATCTGCCCATTCTCCTCCTCCCTCTTTCTCCTAGACCCCCCTTCCATCTTTTTTTCCTTTTTGACTGTGAAGAACAGAAGATCCCCCTTACGCTGCTTTGCTGCTCTGTAAAAAGAATTTTAAAACTCCTAATATTATTTAATCACAGCTTTCAGTGCCCCTGCTGCAATAAAACATAACAATGGGCTGGCACTTCATCAATAGTAATTTGCTGACATCACAGTCACAGTAGCGCTGGACATAATTGCCCTGCTCGGCCGCTGACTCCATAAGGTTTCTTGATCTCAGTCAATACTTCTTTGTACTGGGGCTACAGTGAGAATTTCTGGTCTAACAACTCAGCTTTGTAATTTACACTTCCTGACCACCTGCGCAGGATCCATCCCTCCAGTTAATCAGCATACTATTGCCCCCAATTTCATTCCTGCATATTTAAATTAAAATCTATTCTTCATTATCCTCAATTTTACACATTWAAGCACAACACTTAACTTCCAAACAGAGATAATAGCTCCTTCATTCTTAATAACTGCTAACTCAAAGACAGTAAAATAAGAGAAACTTAGGACTTTGAATTCCTTAGAGGTCCAAAGTCTTCCCAGCAAGAATAGGATCTCAGACCACACAGATTATTAATAAGATGTTTATTGCAGGACAGAAGGCACCTTGAGAATTAATTTGATTATGTTGTGTTTTTTCTGTAGACAAATAAAACATAAATTATCACCCCAAATGTCTTCTACTGGCAATGAAGGACAACAACAAGTAAGAAAAAAATAGTGTAAATTCTCACTGACAGAACATACGGTGTGTGAGACTCTGTAAAAGTCACCATTGTGAACTGCAAATATTTATTACTTACACTATCGGAGCTTCCCTGAATTTGAGACAGAGATGACACTATAGAGACAGGAAAAAGCCTCTCCCCAGAGAGCTCTCAGACAATGTTTCAGATTGGGTGGCTTTGCAAGTACCCTTGCTGAACATTTAAGGAGTAAGACATAGAAAACATGCCACATTATACTGTATGTTATATGGCTATGTGGAAAACCGCACATAATAATACTGAGATATGGATGTTCTAAAACACCACAGGGAGCAAATATATTTGATATCTTTGTCTAGCTTTTTGTGCCACTGCTCTGTGAAAACACAATCTTGCTTTAATAAAGTGGCCTTCACAGGCACAGCAGAGTCCTTTACAGAAGCAGACCACTGTAAAATTCAGTAACACAGGGTGGAAAGAAGATGAAGGGAGCCTAAGAAGACACTGCAGCCTTTTATGTCAGCCAACTGACAAGCCCAAGTGCTAGAAGCCAGTGGAGCCCTGATTATGAATTTACTAATTGCTTGCTCTTCCTGAGAGGCACCCAGGAACAGGTCAGGCGGCAGCAGTAGCACTGCAGTTCATCCCTCCTTCCAACCCCACTGTGGCTTACAAATGCAAATGTTTTGTAAGAGTACTTGCAAGAGCCTTTCTTCTAAGTATCCATGTGTGGGGTGCAACAGAACATTTCCACAAAAAATGTCTCACCAAAGGTGGGGCAGAACAAATATTATACTCCCCGGTCATAGTTCCGGCAGGCTCAACTCTAAGATCCCTGAAGAAACCAGCTAGTTATTTTAAGGCCTGGAGTGCAGTAGTGAGGCTCTTGTTTGTCCCATGGGAGGAGCTGGGGACGCTAGAGCCGGCCATTAGAGATGGACTATGGGTTGGAATTCACTCCATCCAGAGTGAATGGCTTTGGAGCCAACTCCATTCAAAAGCCCATCCRCTTTGGCCGATCGGCTCACACAAGTGAAAGACTACCAGGCAAGCTAAGTTTTGCTCACTCTGCACGTTTGGCCAAGATTTTCAAAACCACTTAATGAACTTGGACACACTCAAGGAGTGTTTTTAGATTCAAGTACTATTTGTTCAATGGAATTATTTTATAAACTTTGATGTTGAGATTTGCAAAACTATTTCGGGATTTGGCCAACTGATTTCTCTTAGTCTTTACTATAAAGTAACATCTGAACCTGGCAACAGTGAGAAACTTGCAAACTCCAATAGCTGCATAAGCTCATTTCATAGTCAGAACAAGGCCTCCATTCTCTGGGATATAGATGAAACAGGTGGCTGATGTTTTTGTCTGGAGGATTATTTCATGTTGGCTTTACAAACCACAGTAAAAATCTTCATGCCCATGTCATCCAAGTATCTCATTTGAAAAGTCCTTTAAGCCTCCTGATATGAAATTTATATAGATAAATATATGTATGTGTATATACATATAACTGTATGCATAAATGTATATCTGTATTTATTTTCTATATATGAATGTATATGCACACACACATTCATATGTCCCTTGGTCCTGCGTGTCTGGCTGTTTGCATCTGTTTAGAAACTTCCAGTATTGCTGTTCTGATTCTGCACAGCGATATCTCTTGTTCCTCTGTGGCTGCCTGGGATGTGCTACCGCTTGGAGAACTTCAGTGAGACACATTCCCAACAGGCTGTTTTCTCTGAGGCTTGGAGCCCTTCATCCTAAGAGAGCAGTTATTAAAGGGAGCAGGCATCTAGGGGTGGGAGAGGGATCAGTAGACTCTACAGTGTGTAGACAGTGCAAACACATACGGCCTGCAGGCAAAACTAGAGTTGGGGAAAGGTCGCAGGGTGTAATAGTGGCTGGTGGTGCAGAGGTCCCCATTTCACTTTTTCTGTAGCAAAGTTCAGAACAGTCACATTGCAAAACGGGACAGGAAAGAGAAGGGAAAAATGATGAGATCTCAAGAAACCCAGGTCTCCCATATAATCACAAGAAACCAAGAAGGTCTTACGCTTTCAGAACAGAAGAAAACTAGTCATTAACTTATGTGAGGCAGCTGGTTTCCCAATAACAGCTCCTACACATTCTGGTTTTAGTATTATTGTTCTTGTCAACTGTAGGAATGCAATATATATAAAATGACAGTTTATTCCAAATTGGTCATTGTTGGAGTTAATAATTAGGCAGTCAAGCACTAATTATCTCTGTTTTGTCTCAAACCATTAACTAAGAAATTTGGAGAAGTAATTTTGGAGGAACGCCTTAAAGCTGCAAACAGTAGGGTGGGATCTGCTGTGCACACAAGAGACATCACTCTGAAGAGTTACACCAGCATAAGCCTTGGAGCAGGATCAGGCCAATACTGTTGTATGGGAGCTCTGAATATCAGATGCAGAGTGGCAGCACGCTGCACTGGGAAAAAATATGCACATGTGTGGTGCTCAGCAGCTCTTTGCAGCACTGGTTCATCCCTAAAAGAGGAAAGCTCGACGAAAGCATTATCTGGAGCTCAGAGAGCAGAAAAACTCTGACAAGGCCATCATGAGTGCACATTCATGTAGGGGTCACGGGAGCTCTTCTCCTGAGCAGGGGCTGGCTGGCTGAGCATAGGCAGAAGGATGTACAGGAGTGGAAACAGGTGGCAAAATGGGACTGCTCAGAGGACATGAGACCTAAGTGTTTACTCTGAAATAAACGTCTCACATGAAAATGACTTAAGGAAAGTGCTTTGGATAGGGACACTCTTCAAGACTTCAAACATAACTGAATCGTGGAAAACATCCAGCTAAAATAATGCTGCAGATCCAATATAAAAGCAAAACAGATGGATTCTGACCTCATGCAACACTTCCAGAATAAAAACCAGACAGATGAGAGCCATCATTGATAGGGAAAGGCCCAAAGAGCCTCTCCTCCCACCTGGGAGCCCAGGTGCAAAAGTTGCCCTTATAAGCGAGTCATTGCCTTCCCCTATGGAGGCAACTATACTAGGTGTGCTTGGGCCAGAGCCCACACTGGGCAAAATTTTCCCCTAGCATAAGTCAAAGGGTTCTGTGGGAATCAGCAGAAATATGCCGAGCTACAGGAGATGAGAATCTGGCCCAGGCATAAGAGACTTGGGCACAAGGGTTGAGCTGTCAGGGTTCCCACTGAGGCAGTAGACACCTGTAACGCCCCCTCTGAAGAGCTGTGCTTTCCAAGCACAGCTGAGCCAGCCCAGCTGCTCCTCATGTGCTTTCTGACATCAACGGGGATAGCAAAGTGTTTACCGAGAATGTAAAGAATGGGAAATGCCATGGCCAAGGGAATGCAGGGAGATGCAGAAGGCTGTCAGCAGCACACTTCTCTTCTAAGGTGAGTGAAAAATGAAGCTGCATAGTGAAATCCACTATGGTGACCATCCTCCCCTATTTTCCATATGTATTGTGGAGATTACACTAAAACATGAGATGGGAACAGTCTAGACAGTTCATAGCATATATTTTTGCTGGCTGCTTTAAATTGACCAAGATGATAGCATATTCACACTGTGTCTTAGAGCAGAGCACCCAAACTTCCCTTTTCAGTTATTCCAGTACAACTTCTCCTCCTCATTTAAGGATCTCCAAGGTTATCCTACTCCTGTGGGTGCTAAAATAAACACAGGAGGCCAAGAAAAGCTCACACAACCTCTCATGAACTTACCTCAACATAGAGGATAGGGAAAATACCAATCTTGTCTCCCAGCATTCCTTCTGCCCAGTTATCATCTACCCTCCTGATGACAGTCAAAATTTCATCCTAAAAATCAGAAACAAACAAAATACATAATCAGTTTTTTCTATAGCGAGATGCCAGTTTTTACAATTACCCACGTGACAAATAGTAAGAGGAACAAAGACCGTAGACCACATAAAAACGCTACCTGAATCTTGAGCCAGCAGTGCCCCAAGCCTGTCCTCCAAAGTGCATTAAAGCGACTTACAGACAGCTGCAGTTCATGCTGGCTGCCAGCAGCTCCAAAGGCCTGGGCAAAGCAGGTGGGAACAGGCAACTTCTGTTTTCACTAGAGGGACAGGGAGAATATTTGGACCAGGAGGTAGCCTTTAACCCAAAGGAGAAAACTCTTTAGCATAAACCAGCCCCTGTGCTGTTTTATGCTAAAGAGTCTATCCCAGTGCTTGGCTGCTCCAGAAGAAAAATCAAAGGGAAGTCCCAGTAGAGAACAGGTAGACGTCCATCATGAAATGTAAGGTATAGCACGAAGTGCCTAGCAACTAGTCTGCACTGCTGACACACTGAATTTCAGTGTTTTTTTTTTTTCCTCTTTGAAAAAATGTCAGGAGGTGAGAGAGCAAACCATATAAAAAGGCAAGAATAATATAATGAAAAATAACTTGCATTCAACTGTTGCATTGGCTTCAGTTTAGATAAAAGTTAGTTTTGCAAAACCAATGGCATTTTAATATTACAGTTAATCTAAGCAATACTACAAAAATCTCAGCTGAAGATGTCCTTCTTATGATTACAAAAATGAGATTAAGAAAAGTATAAACAATCAAGTTTCATACTGTTCAAAGGTTCTCTTGATGGAGTCAAAATCTAAAACTCACCAGTGATTAGAAAAGCTCACACAACTTGAAACAAACCCTGAGTCACTCTTGTTTGAGATGCTTAACTCACCAGCTGATTTGTGCTATTATCTGTGTGCTTGGGTTTGTCATAATAAACTAGAACTTGAAGGAGCACCAGTTGTTACAAATACTGCTGAAGAAAACCCTCTCTCCAAGATACCGTTTGGCATACTAAGATCTCATGAAGTGTTTCCTGTGACTAGTGGAAAGCAGTGGGCTGAAAGAAGTTGTAAAGTTAAGTTTGCTGATGTCACTCATTTTCTCATTGCTTCCAATCTTATTCCATTCCTGTGCAGAAATTTAAAACAAAAAAACAACAAAAAAACCCTTCCTCCAGAAGGCTCATTAGTGTTCTAGGAAAATAAAAGCACACTTATCTACATATGCTATCTAACCATCCATGTTAATAATCTATCCATGCTAGCTGTTCAGGCAAGGGGAGGTTTTTTTGCAGCTACTTCTCACAGAGGGAGAAAAAACATTCAAATTCCTAAACTAGAATGCATTGACAATGATTTTAATTGCTAGAAAGTGATCAGAGCAGTGATGTACTTTGCAGATTTTGAACATGTGCATTTTGAAATAGTTTAAATGTTTCCCTTGATTTATTCATCTCAATGATCCATTATGGGAAAGCTAGTAAAAACAGCCACAGACTGAGTCCTTCAGCTATTTATTACAGCTGGAAGGATGCACAAAGAATCTGTGCATTTAATTTCCTGAAGAAATGGATAGTATTCCCTTCCAAAGCCCAGTCTGCATGGACCATTTTTGATCTGTGTAAAGAACTGACAGTAATATGGCTCTGTAAAGTTTCCACATGCTCTTACAAAAGACCAATTATCATAAATTTAGAATGTAGGCAAAGGGGGTAAATGAGGAAAATAGAAGACTGAATTGCTTCAAGAACCTGCCATGGTTGTTCAACTATTTTCTTAAAAGATTTTTTATAAAACCCAAAGCATGATGAGTCTATACTTTCAAGAAGATATATATATATATTTAATCTGTGCGTGCATGTATAAAAATAAAAAATACACATACACACACACATATGCATATATATGCACACACAAGATTAGATACTAAGAAAAATTTTTCTAGCTGTAAAAACACTGAAGTGCTTGATTAGATTTCTTAGAGAACCTGTGAAATCTTCTTTCCTGGAGCAGACTGGACAGGCAGCTGGCAGGAAAGATCTATCCTGAGTTGATGCTGCTCTAGGATGGGGCAGGGAACAAGTGACCTTTCAAGATACCGGTCAGCTTTATTTTCAATACACACATGATATCCAGGTGCATTTCTGTACGCTTATTTTAGCTTGGCTGTGCCAAGTCCGGCTGCCTAATGTGGTCATGTGTGAGACAATCAGATAGCTGCATATCAAGAAACATGCTGACATTCAAAATGTATATCTTTGTGGGAGAGCAAAGTGCAAATCCTTGAGAAAGAATTCCATAGTGGAAAACATTTTCAGAAGGATGTTGAAAAATTCCAGGAATTACAGCAAATCCTGAAACATCACTGAAATTCTTTATTAGTAGAAAGTTTCACTGAATTCATAGCACACGACATTGTTCTACACGCTGAGCTGGCAAAAGTTTCAGCATGAACTATTTCAGTACCTTAAATTAGTTGGATAGCAGTGCTACCTATAAATTCCTAGAAAGGTTCCCAAAAGGATCATGAATAGTAAAGAGCCACAGATCTCTTGGCATGCCACTTAAGCCTTCTGAACTTCACTATTTCACATATACTAAATTGATTTCCAGACAGCATAAGTGAATCCAAGCCTAAAATCTCATTTCAAAAGCCAATGGTATGTACTATAGTTTGACACGGACACCTTGTGCCCTTTTTTTGCCTGTTGCTGAAATCTCTAATTATTTGCTCTCTCTTACTTGCTAAAGTCTCTCTATTCAGCAGTGCCTGGCAGCCTTGCCACAGGCATGTAGGACCTGCAGTTCCAGTTTATAACCATTATCAGAAAGGAAGCCAAAGATAAATCACTTAAAGTCTGATTGACAGAGAAATGAACCCTTTTGTTGAGGAAACAGCACAAAATTACGTCCAATAACAGACATGATTCACAGCCTGATTTTTACTCTAGTCGTTAACGGCCATTAACGAAGCAATACAAAGCAGATGCATTTGCTAGTCTGTAGAGATAACAACTCCATCTAGCACACTGGGGAGATTTCAATGATGGCAGAACGGCAGCACTGCACGGCGCTCTGTGCGCCTGCCGATGACACTTGCCAGCTGGCACGAGAATCCCAATAGCCGGCTACCACAATGACAGTCCCACTGAAAAGCAAATGCCACTTGGATTGAATGCTAAAGGGTTGGGATGTCACTCTGTAGTGATGAACTGGTATTGGAAGTGATAGCTCCAAGACTGGCACAAAACTTGTTAAACACTGCTGTGGGCTGGGAATAAAAATGTTGGAAAATGAAGGAAATAATGAGAGACTGATGTGATTAAAAATGTAATGAGCAATAAAGCACAGGAAACAGTTGACGCTATCTTGACAGGTTTAAAACTCATCTACCACTGGGACAGAGCTTTCAAAGGGCCACATGAATCCCTGCATGCAAAGAGTGGTCAAGCACCAAGATAAAACTGTGGGCTAAATCTGGACTCAATCTAAGCCTGGAGTAACTACACAGACAGACAACAATGCAATTGCACCAGATTTACACTACTGTATCTGAAAGCAGAGTCCTTTTGTGCATGGCTTATACCAGAAAACCTAGGATGGATCATTTTCTAAAACAGAGACAACATGAACCCAGGCTTATACTGCGGTAACACATAAGAGGACATTAGAAAGTTGTGTTAAATGAGTATATCCCAGAGGCATGCAATGAGACTCTGTAGGCCGCATGCTGGTTGCAACCATGCTCATGATAATCAGGAGTAACACTTCTGCAGCTGCTGGAGTTAAACCAGTGCAAAACTGACACCAGACTGGAACCAGTCATTACAGAGAGCAAAATAACTGCTGAATGACTGATTTGGCCGATCCCTGCCAAACCCTGAGGAATAATACATAAGTTGAAGATCTAGGATATTTCATGCAGTTGTGGCCACTGCAGAGGGGGAGGCAGTGGGGGGACCTGATGCCTTTACACATGGCTAATTCAGGAAGAAGAGTTGGGAGGTGCAGTCCACATGGTGTAATAGAATACTAGATTTGATTTTTGTTTGTCACACTGGATACTCACGATGGAGATTTCCTAGTTTTATACTTACAGCCATACATACAAAATTACTATAATTGATTTATTTTTGGCCTTTTAACTTTAGAGCTTTCTGTCTACAGGAGACAAAAAGGGGCAAATGACAGAAGCCCTCTGCAGCACTGCTCATGAAGATCAGTGTAAAACACTCTTTTTCTTGTGTTCCACCTCTGGAACAATAGGACATTTTAATTTTGAAAAAAAAATAGTGACAGGGAAATCCAAATACATTCCTTTGTTTTTCTTTACTACACCTACAGATATTCCGACTGCATCATAACAAAGAGGATGGAAAAAAGAAGAGTCCAGCAAAAGAATAATAAAACACAATAATATGGAAGACCCCTATATTTGATTTCCCTTTTTGTAGTTTCTCCTGCAAGCAAAATCCTTCTTTATTACAAGTAAAGTCCAGTTCTAAATGTCTCATGGCTTTAAATGAGCTGCAGGACTATGGATAGGTTACCCTAGTTTGTATGATTGATGTGCTGATGCAACTCCTCTACCTGAGAAGAGAGGAAAATAGCATAAATGAAATTGAATTCAGGTCCAGGATCTTCAGATGCAAACAGAGACATTCGAATGATGAATATTACTCTGAGTGACAAATCATATCCACAGCAACACAGTACTCAGGACTCTACAAAGGAACTGACTACATCAGCAGATGATCTAAAATCCGGGCTGAACAGCAACCTTCATCAGCACAGGTGACAGCTAAAATTAGCATTGAGAAAAACTGATGAAAACATGACTGTAAGGTCCCAAGATGAAAAATAGATTATTCACTGTCAGAGAGAACAATAGGCAAGACATAAAAATGGTTACAAGGTGACAGTGCATATAGTGGAAGCAACTAAAGAAGAAAATAGCAGTAGAAGTGAAATCAAACCCCCTTGGGGAAAACACAATCATCAGGGATAAAAGGATGGAGACAGTAACATGAGGGTGAAAAAAGGAGAAGAGAGGGATTGAGACTAAAGTTATACCGCAGAAAAAATTGCGGCATGTGAGAAAGACATTGGACAGCCAAGAAAATGAGAACTATCAGCATACGAAGGCAGTTACTGTAAAAAGGGTAATGGCACCAAATATACCAAACACAAAGATGTCTAAGGAAGGCCCTGCTCTAACAAAAGAGACCGCAACCGTCTGCCATACTAATGAAGTTGCTTAGATCATGCAAGCACTGAATATCTTAAGGAGACGAGGAAGACTGCTTACCAGATATGCCGCCATCACTACCCCTGGGCAAACAATGGAAAACAACAYGCCAGCAAATATATTTACTAAGAGTATCTCAAAGGTAACTTCTGGCTAACTTTCTCTTATCGCATAGCTACTACTTCTCACTGAGCAGCCATCTCCTCAGAGAGATTCACAGCTCCGCGGAGGCTGGGTAGCCACAGTGTTTGCATTGTTTGCAATCAAACACTTTGCTTGCCATAGAGCAAAACTGCTTACAAATCTTTTGTTAAATAAATATGAGAAAGTATATASTCTAGGAAATTGCATTCAGCTGAGAAACACTGCACAAGCAAAAGAGATGTTACATTTGGTGAGAAAATTATATGCTGCGAATAATTCATTCAGCTATAATAAATAGCCTCAAAAGAGGAGGTCAGTAAAACCCTGGTGAAGGATATTTTTATCATCTATTTCATATTCATTTCCAGCATAACTGTTATTACTTTATGTGATACTATAACAGCCACAGACAGCTGAAATAAAACAGAAAATGACAATGAACAGGTTCCCCATAGCATTCAGTGCCATAAATTAACATTAGGGGATATGCTTTATTTTAGTATGGGTTTCTTGATATCCACGAAGCCCATCTAAGGTCAATACAAATTGCTAGGGAGGGGAGGGAGAAAGAGGAAGCAGGAGGGGAGATGAGGAGAGAGGGAAAACAGCACATTTTAATTCCAATGCAAGTTACAGTATCTCAGTTTTCCCTCCTTGCAAATGGAATTTCTTAAATGTTTGGGTTTAAAAGCAAACAAACAACCCCCCCCCCAACGTTTTTTAAATGTCTGTTTTTAAACTAGGAAATACTGTGCTATATGATAGTAGTATATTTCAATTGTAAATTGGTATATGGYATGAGGCAATGTAAACTTTGAAGCTAAATGGCATTTTAAAACAAAATCCTGAAACATCTGATTCAATAAGGTACATTAAGAGACACATTTCCATTTGATTTTTTCTGGAATTGAGTCATTCTTGCAGAACATTTCAGTGTAGATGAATATATGATTTTTAGATAGAAAAATCTTCTCGGCAAGTGTTTAGCCAGTACTGGTTGTAGATTTTCACTGTGTTTGAATTAGCCTTGCCGCATATCATGCAGGGTACCTCAGTGCCTTGTCCTTTAGGCAAAGTGGGAGCACTCTGTTGGCAAGGATAGCACGGCACTCACCCCGAGGCGATGCCTGGTCCTGCGTGCCAGCCGCGCGACGCCTGCTGCGCGCAGACCTGCTGAACCCAAGCCAGCGCGTGAGGCACTTCAGGGGCCACAGGGCAGGCTTGGCCTCTGCAGGAAGGAGGATTTACACGGAAGAAGGAATCAGCATCCTTCAGCACTTTACGTGAGGCAGGGATCTTGCTCAACAAGGAGATTCACCCCCATCAGCCTGCCCCTGCTCAGCAGCCTGAGCTCAAGGACTTCGGTTTTCACATACAAGGAATACAGAGCTGAGAGAAACAAACCCAGTGCAGGGGCCCAAGCTGCGCCGCACTGCGGGTGCGCTCGCGCAGACCCAGCATCCCTCCATGGGAAACACCAGCATCTGAAAGGGGCCTGGAAGGGAGGAGGCGAGTGGGTGGAGGGACCGTGCCAGAAAGGGATGTGGCAGAAGGGAGGAGAAGACAGCRAGGAGCGTGCAGCCACCGCTCCATAAGTGGCGTGTCCAGCCTGTGCCCATGTCCCAGGAGGGGAGCTGTCCCCCGGCCCAATACTGCCCTGCTCCAGCCTCAGCTGCCCGCACCCCACGCATCTCCTGGGGGCCTATAGCAGCAGCCTCCCACACGCTTTCTCTCAAATAAAACAMCTCCCTTACCTTGGTGAAGGTCAGGCAGTCCTTGTCTTGATCTTTATCCTTTATTTCAAAGTCRTAAAGTGCTTTGCCCTGAGGTGGAGCTTGTGGGAGAGGCTTGATACACTGGATGTAGCTGGCAGGGAAGAAGCCGTGGTTTCCATTGAGCTCCCCGTGGTACCAGTTCTCATCCACCTTGCGCCGCAGTATGATGATGTCCCCCTTGTTGAACTTGAGGTCTCCGGGCTCTTTTCCCTCATACGTGTACAGAGCTTTGCCATAGGGCAGCTGAGAAGCACTCTGAAAAATCAAAATAAGCAACAGCTGTAAGTAAACTCAAATCAGCACCGATTTCCTTCTTCAAGTCCCCTTCAGGTGGCAACAAACTGATCATCAGTGACTAAGTTACCCCAATGACTGCAGCCTACTGCTACATAACACCATACAATGGGTCTTAYGTGAAAGCTAGAATAAGTATGATACTAAGACGGCAAGTTGTTATGTCAGAGCAGGCACTGCTGCTGTGAGAAGGCACTAAAGTTTTCTTGAAGTTCAGCTGAAACCCACAGAATCTCTCACACAACCAAGCAGTATCTGTTAATTTGCAAATTACACTATGTAAGCAGGAATTTCTGACTAAACAAGTAAAGCATGACATGTCTAAAGATAAAATACTAATAAAAGAATTAGCCCATATAGTATTATATAAAATAAAATCATAAAACATTTGGCCTTCAGGCTGTCTTTGGTTTCTAAAGCACAGCAAGATAAACAAAAGTTTGAAGATTCACAGGATTTTGAAAGTTGGCAAGTTGAAAATTTTTCATTGTGTTTGTTTGAGCAACTCCAAACATTTTTGAGTTTGAAGCTTTTAGTTTAGCTTTTCATTCTGTAACCAAATACTCTTACTTCTTTCAAAATCCCCAAGTCTCATGCTGTTCATTGAGGGCTACTCTAAACAGTTATAATATTCTTTGTTGCTTCTGAGTTAATGTCCCTGGGGAAAAAGCAGAATAGGCAGAATGCATCAAATCATTCTCTTAGAACTAAAAAGAGGTCCAAGACTTTTGCTCTCATTAAAATAAATAAATAATTAAAAAAAAAATCACAGCATAAGGGTAAAAAAGCCTAAAAAGTGAATAGTTCAGCGTGGAAGAAAACAGAAAACAGAATTCTGTTCTAATGGAAACTACCTGACTGTGCAGAATTCTTCCCAGAGTTCATTTTAGCCTGGTGCAGGATTGTTTCACTCAGGCTGTGACTACATGGATAATTTTTTGGTGGAAGTGCCAGTTTACTCAGCCCTTGCCCTTGCACTTCCCAGATGCTTGCTCCCCTTCCTGCTGCATCTCACAGAGCAGGCAGTATCTGTGTTGGACACAGCTGCCTGTTGGTTTGGGGCCTATGGCACAATAGCTGCTTAACAGACAGTGTGACCCACTGGGGGGGCACTGGGGGTGAAAAGGTGCATTGCTGTGTTATCCTATGACATTTTTTATTTTATTTAGCCCGATCTAAGAGTCAATTTGCAAACCTCAGCACAAATATGCAGCAGCATGTACCACAGAGAAAGTAATACTTAATGGGCTCTGTAAAGTCAGCCTTTCATGAAAGTTTTTTTTAGGGATGTGTTTATAAATATGACATCTTTTTCTGTTGCTTATGGGGTGTCCTACAGAGATAATGAAAATGAAAAATATATTTAATAAAATAACCTGGTATTTCCCAGGGTGTTTCTTGTGCCTGTACTTCTGGATGGCATCTTTTCTTAGCGTTCATGTGCATAAGAATAGCACTCGATACTTTCAGTAGGGACAAGAGGTGGAGTGGCCTGACATTTCTCCACCCCAAGCAGAAAATGAGATGCTGGATTTAATTTTTTGATCTCTTTCAAAGCACCAAGCAGAGGCACTTTTAGACACCAATGGGTGCACTAAGTGGACCACTGATCTGCCCTGGTATGGCAGTTTTTATGCTCTTATACCTGCATCTTTCTGTAAGACAAACAGAAGCAGCAGCGTACAGTTTATCCTGCTTTCCAGCACAGTGTCTCATGTCTGGTTCTCGACACCATATGGTCACTGCAGCACACAGATACCATACTGATCAAAAAGTAGGTTCCTGAGTGCATCTTCACACACAGGTGTTAACTTACTCACTTTATTAGGAAGGGATTTAGTAGTTGTACAGATCTTGGAAAGCACATGCAACAGATCTCATCTACATTACAACGTAAGGGAGTCAGTCAAACAGGCACAGCTATAGAGTGCTGTGTTGCCTGGGCTGGGATTTAATTTCATTGAACTGTGTCCCCAGCTCTCTGCTTTCTCATTACCAATTTATCATTCCTCTTTTTTCTCCGTATTCTTTTTGATTTTGCCATATATGAACRAAGGTACCCAGTTAAAGACCAATATTTTGGAAGCACCTTCAAACATAACAAAAAGGAGTAAAAACACAGACAAGAAAATCAACAGCCAGATAAAAAAACGTGCATCAAACAGCTTCTGCCAATTCAGTGGCAGCATCCTACTGATATTTTTCTCTCTGCCAGGACGGTTATTTCCCTTGACACCAAAGCCTGCCTCTCTCCCCAGCATTTTAAAGATTAAGCATGCAATACCATCAAGGTAAGACAGAGATTGCATTACCTATTGGAAACTAGGAGAAATATTAAGCTGAAAGAAAGACTACAGAGCTATGTAGTAATCCAGAAATAAAAGATTCATTACTTTAACTCATGCTGAGAGAAGACAATTTATCAAACAGTGAGTAAGACCTCTGCCAGGTATGCAATGAACCACTGCTGATTCAGGCACAAGCCTGGCAACCACGCTCTGTATCAGTTACCAAAGATGGGGCCTGCTTATTCCCAAGATCTTTGCAGGAATTCAAGGTCAGATCACTTTCTTTTCTTTTTAACCTCCTTTACTTTTTAAGCCTCATTTTCCTGTGTTAAAAGTGAACAGCCCTCAGAGTTACAGAAAAAGAAACTGGATTCTAGTCAGTCTCACCCGTCATCAGTAAAATTCTTGTCCTCCAAGTGCTTGGCCTTTATTACTAATTAATGGAGCTGCTTAGAAAATTAGTAAGGTGTTTGTTTATTCTTTAACCTGATGAAAATGCAGACTTTTAAGCAAAATAAACAAACTGAAATACACAGATTTTAGTCCCAAATTTTGATTTGAAATCTGTCATTGTTTTATTTGGAGACCCTAACATGGCATCCCATGGAATCTGCAATTTAGGTGCTTTGGGCTCCTGTTCTCCTCTATGGGCTGGACTCTGTGCCCAGAGCTGCATATGCCGCACCACAGCAGTGCACCCAACTGGGGCTGATTGGGGAACATGTCATCTGGCTGGGGAATGTCCTCCACAGAGAAGAATCTGGACGTAAGGTACTTAGGCAACAACTACCAGCGGGAAGGTGCTTCCAAAATAAAATGTTTCAACTGGCAGCTAAAGATTTTTAATTCTGAGCCACAGCTTTCTGATTAAAAAAAAATGTAGAAAGCATTTTTTTTAAATAAAAATGTTGTTTAATCAGAAAGATTTTCTCCCATGTAATTCTGACCTAATCACCCCCTGTTTGTTTCACTTGAGGCCCCTCATTCAAAGGCAAGGCTATCAGCCAGGACTGCTTGCAGACTCAGGGACAAACCCCTGAGAGACTGCACTGGAAGTAAGCCATTCTCATTTTCTCTTTGGAAATTTTGTCCCATGCCCTGCCCTATTTCCTCTCAACTTTTTGTCCCACACAATGGCACTTAGGGAAACATTAGTATCTTCAGTGAGTCCAGATGGTCTTCCTTACAAAACTTCTAAATCTAAAACAGACTGCGAAGTATCATTTAAAGGAATAACTCGGCATCAGACTAAAGAAAAACAGAGGCAGGCGACGGTTTTGGTGGAAGGCAGTGAAAAGCACATAAGGACGCTCCTGCAGCTGGAAGGATGTGGAGAGCTTACACTTTCATCTTGGTCCCTCCTTCAGCTCCTCTTTTTTCYCCGTCTCAGGACAGCCCTTGGGCAGCACTACAGCAACAGTGAGGTGCAAACCACCAAACCGCACTATCCTCTCGTCGTCCTCTTTATCCCTGGCTCCTCAGCCAAACCTTTTCTTGGCTGTGCTCCCAGCTTGGGGCCTCCTGCAGTGCTGCGTCCCAGGAGCAGGACACAGCTCCCCAGTGTGCCTCCAGCCGTGCGGCGCTGCCCACGCCGGTGTCCCTTTCCAGCACACGCGGCCGACGTAGCCCTTCATTGAGCTCTAGCTGTGCCTTGCGTCATCCTGCTGCTCTTCCCGCAGCACCGAACTCTGCTGTGGTCTCTGCTGGATGCGAGGGGCRGAGGGGACCAAGAACAGCCTCGCTGCCCCGCTGGGAGCACGGCAGAGACCGCAGGGAGGGGGGAGAGCTCAGCCCTGTGCCGTCCATCCATCGCCCGACACCTCCTCGACACCAGCTCTTGACCTGTTCTCCTGCGCTCCCTCACTGCGCTGACACCCCCTGCCATTAGCTCTTGCCCATGTTTCCATGAAATCTCGTCAGGCATAATACCGGCGGCTTCAAAATTAAATGGCCTCTGCATCTGACAGTGTATTAAGGAATTGATTTGCCCTGTAGATTTACTGTTAGGTTAACTGGAATTCAGCTAGGATGTGTATTATATTTCAAAACTCCATGTGCACGTGTATACAACAAGAGAAACAAAGACAGAAAGAAGGGAAGGAAGTCACGGTCAATGGCAAAGGCTAGCTTCTTTTCCTGCCAGCAAATGCACATTGGCACAAAGCTGAATTCTGCCAAAGGTTTCTTTTCTTTTTTCAGCAATCAATACTGACGTAAAAGCCTGAAGCGTTAATATTCTGAAAGCCCCCCTTGCAGAAGACTTAATGATATGTTGGCAACTCAGTCATTCTGCATTTGTGTTTCAGCAATGTCAAATGGCAGCAGTTAAGCAGAAACCTGCTGGCAAATTGACAAACAACAGCCATGAAGCAGTTAACTGGCAGTGCTGGAGAATTTTTCATTACATATCCCAAAGAACAAAAGGAGGGGAAAAAAACTAAACATGCTTGTTTCCAATTCTCCCAGTAGAAAGTTTTGCAGAGCACAGGTAGAGTAGGTCTTAAGTTTTGAAAAGTTATGGTAAAGAGAGATTTTGTTAATATGCTTCAAAGCAATGCAAGTTTGGAATATGTGTCAAAGCTTGCCAGCTTCTTCACGTGACACTCGATGAAGGGGGTTACTGTTAAAAAAAAAAAGGCCTGACGCTTGCCCAAGTCCAGTGCAGGTGCCTACAAAACATGCTTTTGCTATCTCACACTATTTGGAAGTGAAAATAAAAGCTTCACTGTGCATGCAACAATTTTTTCTTGAGACAGCAAACAGAGCTTAGATGTTTAAGTTTCTGTATCTGCATATAATTAAGGAGGGTGTACACTGAAGACAGCATCAAAACCCCAACTATAAAACCATCAGATACTGGAAAGATTTGCTAGCTCACAAGTACACAAGAGAAATGTCCAAGACCAATCCTTAACATCAGTGCATAGCATTATATAAGAATTCAAAAATAAAATACAAAGGGGCAAGGCCTCCAGCTACCAAACACAGACAGAAATACTGTGACCCAACACCTGAAAAATAAAGTGTATTGTAGTTCTCTCATGCTTTGCTCAGAACAAGTTTGTGTGCAGACTCCTAAAACCCAAGAAACCCCGTGAGGCCTTTTAAAGTACAGCTACAACTCCTCTCTCTGGACCAGCAGAGCCAAAGAGAGAAGGCTGTTTTTCTATTGTGCAAAAGTCACATTTAACGTTGAAGGGTAATTTCCCTCGCCCACGCTTTCCTTTGTGTGGCTCGAGCAGCGCAAAGAGGGATAACCTCCGTCGTCTCATTGCTGCAAGGGGTTCCCCTGCCGCCTGCGGATTCCCAGGCAGACGAAGGTCTGGCGTGACCGCTGCCCCGTGCCGCGCCCACGCCGGGGAGGCAGCACGCGGGCAGCAGCGGGGGCCTGCACCGCTCTGCAACTTCACCTGGGGTCTGCTTTAGGAGGATGAAGAGAGGAAAGAAGCAGGGCAATGCAAAAGATTTCCTGGCAGTTTTTAACCCCCGCCCCTTCCCTCCACTTCAGGTGTTTTGGTCATAGTCAAAGCTAGAGGTGAGTGGATGAAATCAAACAGCCTGAGAACATCCTGCTCTAACAGCCTGGTAAGAACATTGCTAGCGACAGTAATTTTCTTTTAGAGCGTACTTGAGAGTCATCTTAACAAATCATACTGGCATATTGCTTGTTGCAGTTCTTCAAATTTCTCCATTGTCTCCATATCCCCCAGCCTCCAAATACATTTCTGAAGAGTCTGTTTCTCCCAGTGAATATTCATTTATCTCAGCTGGCCTTCACGAAGTATCGCCAAGCATAAACACCCAAACCAAATGAAAAATCTATTAATAGTCACATCCGCACAGAAAGAAAAAAGTCAAGAAAAGCATGTACATCTGAGCAGCACATTATAGTTAAACACAAACCACCACTATAAGGCATAAATAATAATTAAAATACATATTGTTAATTTTTKGCCTCATTACTCAGAAGCATCACACAAATCTCTCAGTCTATGCAAGCAAGGATTCAGTGGCGACACTGGGGATTGCATTTATGCCTTCCAACTAGTAGGAAGCTCCACATGAGCAGGTTGGGTAACACTTCAGCATATGGTTTCCTGTCATGTGTAACAGCTTCTCACAAATCACATCAGCTGTGCTGGAGAGGACAGGGATTGTACCAACAGGATTTTTGAGGAGCAGACTGGGTGCTTCAGGTTATTAGCACCTGGATCTCTGCATTGAAAGCACCCATTTAAATCAGTTGATGGTGACTTAAATCACCAACATAGAATGCCTGCTCAGTTCCCTTTGGGATAGAAAAGCGGGAGATGATCTGATAGACAGAGTGGGAGTAGACAGCGGTAGTACAGCAAACACCTCAGTTACTTTGGCAATAACAACTCTGCCAGACTTGATAAAGGCCAAAACATGAAGGGTGGCAGGGACTGTGCACTACCCCCTTGTACCTAGCTGTCGACCCCACAGACCTGTCCCTGCCTGTGCCACATCTCCCCYGGGCACTAACTGCTGATAACGACAGTCACTGTCAGTTTAACATCTTTCAGGAGCAAAGTATTTAACTTAAATCAGTCAGTTGGTGCTTAAAACAGTTCTCTTTTTAGTCAACGCTATGAAGTAAGAGGCAGCACTTGCACACACCTMCTGTAAGAGGTTCAGATTCTGAGACACAAAATGATTTGTCCACAGTAGCATTGAGGCTCTATGGCTGAGCCCAGAACTGAGGTAAATCCCCTAAATCCTAGACCATTGCCTTGAACCACAGAAATCACATGTCCCTCAACTGCAGGTCTCTCTAGCAAGCTGGACAGGTCACTTATCCTTTCTTCTGCTTCTGTAAATTGGGGGCACCAAAGCCTGGCAAGACCTTTTATTCTCATTTTACAGATACAGAAAATGAGGTAGAGAAGGCATGGGGAGGAGAGGGAGGGAGGCAGCAAGGAAGAGGAAGGCATTAAGTGACTTTCCCAGGCTCACTTAGAAAGTCTGCAACTGTTCCACGGCCAACCTGTGGCTCATGCCCCTGCTCTCCAGCTCCCCAGACTGAAAACAGGGCAGAATGCAATCGTCTGAATAAACAAGGGGGCTGACTTGCTGGGGCTGGTTTTAGCCAATGCAGACACCAAAAGGCATAGCAGCGTAGGATCTGCGCCCTGTAGAGTTCTAAGTGGCTTCTGCCGTAAAGAGGAACTTTCAGGATGAAAGACCACAAATCATCATTATTTCTCAGAGCAAAACCTCTTAAAATGGTTTGTCTTATGTACAACAATTTAAAGGAACTATTGCCCCCTGGGTCACCCGACTTTACAGATCATGTCTGTGACACTGCAGCGTTTGCTTTCACAGAAGGTTAGTAATAGGAAAATTAATCAAAGAGAATCTAATTTTGCACAGCGTAGCAAACAAAAAAACAGCAATATGCAATTAGTCGGCTCTGTGTGAACTGTCACTTGAAAAACACAGTTTGAGGGTATAAACATTTAAAAATCAACTTTGAGAGTAAAAGTAGTTAAACTGACAATTAGAAACAGCACCATAAAGAATGAAAACTGAATGTAAACCTTATACCCTGTAAAATGTCGTACTATATAAATAGCCATATAAATAGTAATAAATCACAGTAAAAAAAAATAATTAAATGTCTACCGTTTCGCTTAACTAAGGACTTAGTCATAACTATTAGGCTCTGATCTTGGCTGATGGTGCTGGCTGAAGTCCTTGTGACATCCCGGGGACACAGGCAGACAACAGACGCTGCAGCTGCACAGCTCTGACCGGGAGGAGGAGGTGAAATGCTTCTCTAAACCTATTTTAGGGGGGCTAGAAGTCCTGAGGAAGTGGTCTTTATACACAGAGAGGAAGTGCCCAAACAGTTTAGGAGCCTAGCTCCCATTTTCGGAGGTGACTTTCGCAGGAAGATACCATGGGAAACATGCTAAACCTATTGAGGCAAAATGAAAGCTAGTAGGTACAACATCGTTCTAGTGCATAGGCTCACCCAAAGAACGCGAAAAAAACAGTGTATTCATCTGTTACTGTCGCGTGAAGGGAGGGAAAGGGGTAATCAACGTTTGCCTGCCAGAACCCTCCTCAAAAGGGCTTTCACTGGATCAGGTTCAGAAAGTTCAACAAAATAAACAATTTATTAAAGCGACAGATCAACAGGTTCAGGATTGCCGGTGATAAATGCACTTACTGCAACAAATTCTACTTTTTCTGAGCTCAAACTGATAATTAAGCGCTTTCAACAACGGTATTTTTCCCGGGGTAACGTCCGACGTTGTCGGAGGCACAGACCTTACCAAAAGGCGTCCCTGTTTTGGGGAGGAGAGAGGTCCAGGCCCGTCGACCCGTCCGTAGGTTGGTGTTCTCGTCCTCCAAATGGAGGAACATTTATGCACTGAATTTAGACTCTTGTCGAGGTGGGGCTGAGTCAAACGCTGCGGGATGTTTGGTCCTTGTCGAGCTCAGCAGAGGGTGTCAATGGCTGCTGGCCTTTATTTTCTTTTGACCCTATCAACAACACCAGGCTGCAAGACTCCTGCCTTGCCCCAGGTGTCATTTTGGGTAGAGCAGTGTCAAGTGGCAAGACCTCCACCTCGCCCTGGGCGTTGTCTCACCCCTCACCAGCATGGGCATCAGGCCGCAAATCTCCCTTTGTATTCACTGTTTACCCCACGGCAGGGAGGATCACAGATAATCACAGACCATTATCCCACATCATCACACTAGAAAAGCAAAGAATGTTTTTAATTTTGTTCAACAACGGGCAAACAGAATACAAACTATTCTTTAAAGCGAACAACATCAAGGTTATTCTGTAGTTTATATGGCAAACAGGCTCAACTTGTATTTCTCCTTATAAGGTCCATCTTTGTTTCAAAAAATGTTTCAAACTTTTGCTTGGCAAATGCATTGATGCTTGCAGCACAACTGAGAAAAACAGCTGGATTTCCACTGCATTGCTTTACCAAATAGGTATGTTTAGGATCCTCTGCTTTACCAAAATAAGAGTTCAGTTTTACAGTGCAACACTGTTATCTTAGGAAGTTTAAAAACTTGAATGCAAGAATGTCCCATGCAGAGTTATTCCAATTTCACAATCACAACTAAAATAGCTTCACACGTTCAGCACCTCTCAGGCCATTTCAGCAAGTCACTCAGTATCTATCAATATACATTCAATATACATCGAAAGACCTCTTTTTCCTAGTAAGGCATTGTTTAAAGTGAAGTATTCGCACCCTACGTATACTTCTAGGATTGCCAAGGTCAGGTTAGATTTCTAAGCGTGAATTCACAAGCATTGCTGCCTAAAGCATCCATGGGAAACATCAGCCAGCTGTTTCACCATGTCAGCATAATGTCTCTCACATTCTGCAAAACCTGAAACTTTCCAGATTCTGTAGTCTTTAATAAGTTGTACTGTCAACACAGAGCTGGCATAGTAGGTCAAATTCTGTTTTCAGTTAAACTGCTATAATCCTGTTAATCTTGATGAAGTGGCATGGATGTATAGCAAATTCCTATACAATTTAGCATTTTATCTTGCAATTAATCTCCTCTGAAACAAAGCGGAATGGCTGACAGCCTCTAGCAAGGAAAAAATTTAGTGATGTTTTATATGCTGGTGATAACCTTTACAAAGTCTAGGTATACTCTGAGAATCTGTCTCTTTTTCATCTTTCAGACAGAAAACACTCACTGGCTCCTAAGGAAATATTTTCTCTCTAAGGGCCAGGTTTTATCCTCAGAATCCTGTGCATGGGTCCTTGTGAAATGAATGGGTGCTTCATGCACAGATTTCAGAGCAGAAACTGGTCTAAGAGAAGCCCCAACCAATAGCTGCAAGGACTTTTAAAGTAAATATGCAATGTGGCTTTATGAGAAACCACTAGACTAAATACAACTAGACTAACTGCCTTACAAAGGCAAGCGCCACCAAGTAAGTCCTGAGCGAGGACTTCAGGAACTGGCAGTTGGTTAACACAGAAGAAAAAAAAAAATCTTTTGCTATAAATTAAATGGGCAATCTCACTGCAATGTGCTACTGGAGCCATTGAAAGAGAAAGGACAGCAGAGTCAACTACATATATCCTGCCAGCACCACAAATACAGAGACATACTATAAAACAAACAGAAGTTCCCTTGAGGCTACAACAAAACACAAAACAAAACCTTATATTACAAGCACTACGGCAGTTATATATTTAAGGTTGCCTTGTGTTCTCCATTCAAAGTGTGTCTTAAATCCTTTAAATAAACATGAAATCTCACACTGATCACTCCCCAGATGATACCATTTCAGTTTGGACCACAACCCGCTTTTCCTAGCTCCTTGCCAGAATCCAGCCCTTGCTAGTTGTTTTTGTTAATGAAATGAATTAAAAGCCAGCCCGCTGTACAATTTTTAGAGTCTTAAGTTTTTTTTCAGGCTCCTTCACCTTCACAATGGCAGCATTTACAGCCTCGCAATTTTACACAGTTCTTTATGATGTAGGTCACAACAAGAAAGAGGAACATTTTGGAGAAAATACTGAAAGTATTGCATAAAAGTCCATAGCACAAATCTCTGTTCTAACTGCTTTATTTGATCTTTCCTTGTAGAAGTTGACAAAGCATTACATTTTCCAGTGGTGCCTTTGTAACTTTGCCACCCAGCCTGTTATGTCAGGTTTGCTTTCCAGCCTTTCCACGTCTTACTTCTTGGCTCCTTGCCTGGTGACTCAACTGTTTTCTTAGCAGCAACCCACCCCAGCAGAGTCCCACCTCCTGCCCCAGAGGACTTCATGGGCCGGTTCTGCTAAAACTCCTCAGAGCTCGATTTCCCTCCAACAGATACCAGGCAGGTCATCCCCCAAAGACATCCCTCGCAAACCTGCTTTGCCAGGCATTTTTCATTGCAACTTTTCCTCCGTCTCAGGTGGACAGCAGGGAGGGGAGAGGGGTAAGGAAAGACCTGGAGATGAAGCTGCCCAGAAAAATGGAGCAGGCAGCTGCAGTACAGAAGATCTTTACTGTCTGGCAGAGCTCCCACAGCTCAACAGAGGGAGCCCCACTCCGACGAATCTTACCAGGATTATTACGGGTGGAGAAGAGATTTTATTTTCTTGAATAAACGAAGSCACACCAGGAAAATCTTGCTCCTCCCTTCCATCTTCCCTTCACATACACATTAACTTAAAGTTTGCTCAAAAGCTTCTCCTATCATTTCAGTCACTGAAAATCAAGAAAATCAGCAGCTCAGACATCTCAAGCCACCTCATCAGTCTCAATTCACAAGCTCCAGCACTCAAACAGATATTAACAGCAAAAGTGAGTCTGTTAGCAAAAAAAGGCAAAATAAATCCCCAAAGATATAAAAACAAAACAAAAAATCTTTATCTTGCTGAAGTGAAACAGGGTTGTTCAAACACTGTTTTAGGATCATTCTTCTATACTTGAAACCTGCATTTGCCAAGGAATGAAAGAGTCTCTGAGGGTGCCAAAGTATTACAAGGTTTGTAGAGTGAGACAGCAAGGGTTTTATGGGGGAGCAACCAAGGCAACTGCCTGGGTTTCCCAATAGTAAAGGAGAGGCACTAGGAGAAGGGAAGTGAAGATCCTCTGAGGTGAGAGAGGGATGAAAAAGGGCCCATGCTGAGAGTCTGCCTGTGTTGCTTTCAGTCTAACATCAACAACGGCTGGGAAGCTTGTAAACTGAGACAGGTGAATATGGTGCCATGATGATAAGGCAGCCTTAGTTCAGTCAAAATTCCTATTTAAACCCTGAACAGTTATGCAAAAGATAGTGTATGATTTCCTTACACTGCTTTTATTGCATGCTTTATGATAAATATAGTGCACTATATTCTGCACTATAAAATTGAAAAATATATCTTCTGCTTTCCTCTTGTCTGAAGTTTTCATAAGGCAGCTTTAAAAACCATAGTCTATGAGAACTTTCTGAAGTGGTATTAACAGTTTGATAAACAGTATATTAACTGAACAGTGCCTTCACTGAACTGACAAGGCATTTGACAAATACACCACAGACTGCATACACAATGGAGCTAAATAACATGCTTACTCGGTAGCTCAGTTGTAAACTTCAATAGGTGGATAAATTCCCATGTCACTAGAGAATATTTACAACTGAATCTTATTTATCAGCTGTGTGCTCCTATCAGCAGCCCACACAAATCCAGTTACACAAAACAGCTAAGATTCTTTTTTCACATTTACATGAAATAGCAAAGGCTGGTTTTGCACTGGGACAGACTTTATAGCTAGTAAGAAGAAACTGCATTAGTGATGCTAACGCTGAAATATTTTTGGCTCAAAATGCCAGTGTGAGAGCAGTTAGCTCATCCACATCTGCGTCACAGGAACAGCCTCATCGTCCCTTTGCTGTTAGGAATTTCTCAAGTGAGAACACATCAGATCTCTCCATGCTCTTGTCATCTGAAAAAACGAACAAGCCCACCCACTTGCCAGGAATTTAAGAGAGATTATTTTCTCCCTGTTTGACATGCTTACTAGCATTAAAATATCCAGTATCCATTAAAAATGAAGAATACACATTCGTTAAATCACAGAGTTTCAGCTGTGTTTATCAAAAGTGCCACTGTTGTTATTTCTCCCCAATAGCACCTTATTTTGGGGGCTGCCCCCTGCCTCCCCGCACACCGCGTTTGCAGCACCTGCCTGTTCTGCCTTTGCCACCAGATCCCTCACTCAGAAACGACTCATTAGCTACCATTTCCTGACACGCACTGGCTTCACGAAGGCGATTAGGAATCACTTTCAAGCCTAAATCCCGCTGACAGTACAGATTGGCACCTTCTCGTACGCGCACATTAGCCAGCCTCCTGCCAGAAGGTCTTTAATCAGCTCCGGCTTTGATAAGTGCTCAGCAGTTCGAGGAGGCAGCACGCCACATCGCTGAGCCGCACCTCCGCCAATCTCGGAGCGCCGCAGAGGGCAAAGAGCACCTCGCACTCCTGCATTTCAAATTGTCGCCGCCTCCGCAGCCAGAAAGGCCCCCCGCCGAGGAAGGCTCCCATTAAGAACAGCTCGGCTTTTCCCCGAGCTGGAACAAACCCTATCACGTTTTGATGTTAGAAAGCAACAGTAGTTAGAGCAGACAAGGAAAAATTCAAGGAAGATACAAGCCTTCAGAATGCAAATCACGCTTTTATGTCATTCCCCTGAATCCCCCTAGGGGAGAGGAAAGTTGATTATCTACAGAATGTGGGTCAAAGTTATGCCTTAAGGATCTTTTATTGCTTTGAGTGCTGCTGACATATTATGGGGCTCCTTGGTGCCTTTTCAGGTTAATACTTTCAAAGTGCTGTCCCTGTGCATAATAATAATAATAATAATAATAATAATAATAATAATAACAATAATAAAAAAAACTCATTTCCTGCACCCACTCCCAGGAGTTTCATGCTGGATTTAATTGATACTTTCTCCTGTACTCTGCTGATTAAAATGAATGCTACACATGTTTGGAAGTGCCTCGGATTTCGAACTCTGCATGGTTTCTAATTAAAGGGACACACACAGGATGCTTGCGCTACATTTCGCTCCTCTGTATGCCTGTTATTATTACATGCATTTCAGCAGCAGTCAAAAGAATCTCCTCCACCTCACATAATAGGATCTGGATTTAGACTGGATAATCACCAGTGGTTGATCTGGGTGAAAAATGTCTTTAGAAAAGGGGGAAAAAAGGCCTGGGATGTAACTAGCCCTCTGACATAGACACCAACATTAATGACCTAAGTGTTTGAATTTCTGGATAACCTGGAGTATATACTACCCAATGTCAAGCACTGCTGCTAATAAAGTACAGCAGAACAATAAGACCTAGATCAACAAGAACAAAAGAGCAGAAGAGGGGTTGTCCATAATCTGCAAGGACATATACGAGTGATTAAGTAGCACACAACTGTCTGGGGAGTTATGCAGGTCTCTGTTGCTACAGCCAGCTCACTTGATTTTAGGACTGACTCTCTCTCCAGGGTGAAGTTCATCAAAGGACTTGTTACACTCTCAATCACATGTCTGAGCATCTTGACATATTATTCACATATCTGACATATTCCTCTATCGCCTGCGCTTTGTGCTTCCACACAGCATGGCCAAAGCTGGAGACATCCTCAGGTTCAGCACTTTCTCGAGCCACAACACTGCTCGTGCCGTGAGGTGGGCTCTAGTGCTCACCGGTGGGGTCCTGAATGGGAACATGGGAGAAACCACACAGTCTGGCGCACCCAAAGATGCTCTCATGCCTTCGCTTCACCCTGTGGTTCAGACGAAGTCTGCGTGGCTGGAGAGGGCATTTATCTGGGGGGCTTCTGATGCTCAGAGAAGGAGGAAAGGGCAGGAGTGGGTGAGTCTCAGCTCTATTCCTCACACCCGCCCCTACTGGCCATCTCCCTCCTTCCCAGCTGCCTGGCCTTGGCTCATCTTGGTGGTGAATATTTCATTCCTGGGCATAACTGCCTGACTTCAGGTACAAGCTTTTGAGATATTGCTCAGCTTTACCCTCAGAAGTCTCATGACCCAAAAGCCCTGGGAAAGCAACCAGCATTGAAACCTTGCCCCAGTTGCACCTTTGCATCATCAGCACCTGCATCTGACATCAACAAAGCTGCACAACGAGACTAATACCCCTATTTCTCTGTAAGAAAAAATGGGGCTGTGAAGATCAAAGGGGAAAGTATTTCACATATATTTGCTATGAATATAAAGCCAGCTCATAAACCCTGTCTTGCAAAGCTGTACAGTAAYTTTGAAAACTGCAGCTACTATTTACTAGATGCAATGACCTTAGCATTTTCCAGGGCCTGCTTCCAACTTTGCTTGCATGAATGTAAATAAATCAAGAGCTCCCCCACTGACCATAATGAAAGTATTCCTGATTGTCACTGTTGTGATATCACAGTCAAGTTCTATGGCTAGTGACACCAGGGGAAATCCTATGATAGTGATTGATAGTGATCCAATACTGCATTGCGTGCATCTTTTTTTACCACTGAATAACTTCTAAAACATGGGATGCATTTGCTTTCAGAATGTCTTGCAAAATGCTACATGCTATACATAATTCAAAACAGCATTAATGGGATGCCCGGGCATTTCTTTTTCAGATTTAAGAAGATAACTGTCTAATTTGGTAGAATAAACTTTCTACTGAAAKAGCTTTCACTGCTGATAAATAAATGCCTTACAATTAGATACACTGCGCGTTAGCAATAGAAAAAGATTTAACAACAAAGCAGAATAGTGCTGGTGTATACATTTTTATTATTTCTTCATCTTCTGTATGATTTTGAATCCCTTCAGAATAGAATTGAATTCCTGTGCTTCTATCCTGGACTAATGCTATAATCACTAGGATATTGTATAAAAGAAGAGCACTGGCTTCTCCTCTAGCCATGTTATAGAAATGAAGAGTATTTCACTTTTCAAAGACAGATTTTAGGCACCTAACTTCACGAAAGGGATTAGGGCATATATCTCAAAAGGAAGAAGACACTTCAGGCCCTGAGAAGGGCAGAAGTAAGACATACTCCTGTCCTCAAAATTTCTTTAGAAGCTAATTGAGCATACTGGCTTTAGTTGTCTCCTCCTTCAGTGGGCTAACACCTCAGGATCCCAGCCTGCAGAGCAGCTAACTCTTTTCACTGTGTAATAAGCTTAGGTGACCATTTAGGACAGTGGATTCTGGTATGGGAGCCAGACACCTGCAAAACAGGCATGACAACATTGAGCTTCTGAGGTTAAGCATGGAGTTAAGTATCGCTCTAAAAAAATATAAATGTACAGTGAAAAAGACTACATCCTGAATTTCCACGACATCAAAACCAATTAAGCTTTGTTTCCATGCTCATTATGTCTAATTATGCCATCATAATGCCTCCAAAAAGCTATTCATAGTTACATATGTCATGTGACCTCAGCATATTTCTCAAGAATAAAGGTTTGCCTGAACATTTTGTAAAGCAGCAGTAAGCAATTGGGGCAGTGTGGTCAAGTGGCCTCTGTCAGAGCCATCCTCCTTTGWGGAAATGCTGAAGGAAGCTGCAAAACCCCCCTGATTCTCTCTACTGGCAATTGCTCAGCAACGGGAAGTAGAGGAAAGAACTTGAGAAAGGACAGACCTGGGGTCTGGTTTTATGGCAGGAGTGAGCCCATCTTCAGGCAATCTTTCCTGGTTAACTTACCTGCTGGTTTAGCTTCCTGAGCAGAGTCATTAGGTTGTGAGATGAGCACAATGTGCCAGGGTGAGGAAGGCAGTGGGAGCACACACCTGATGGGAGGGCTCGGATGGGGACCCAAACCTCCCTTTTCAATGGCAGACCCCAGAGGGGCTACATCAGCCCAGCCCGACTCTAAAACCACAGCTTCAGTATGACAGTAAGTGATAGCTGCAAGCCTAAGAATGAGCTAGTTTGATCAGATGGGAATTACTTTGCTGAATTTCAAAGGAAGAGAATTTAATTTCCATATTATCCCAGTCCTTTCTTTTCACCACCTTGTCCCTCTGCCTGCCAGAATCTCAACTAAGGAATTGTCCACATCCTGGTTTGAGCCAGAACTCAAAATAATATGTCTGTGCTCAGAAATTACACCTAAGTCCATCACAGCACAACAACTCAGCTGTAATCTCTTAACAGTACAGGCTGGAACAAACCAAGTATGAGCAAATCAAGAATGTGGGGAGGTAAGAGAAAAATCAAGAAATGTTGGACAGATACTCTTTAAGACCACTGGACTCCCTCTAGATCACTCTGCAATCACAAGAAACTTTGCCATTTATTCCACATGCTCCAGTTCACCACAGGCAACAAAGTACTTCCCAAAACCCTCTCCCAAGCTTAATACCATGTAGGAATGACCAGAAGCTGTAACTCTCACGTGGCCAAGGAAGAGAGCAGAAACATTGCCAGTGTCCTGCTCCTCACAAAAGAAGGGAGCTGTTAAGCAACGCTTGGTAAGAGGGCTTGCTTACCAGGTGAGCTAGGTAAGTGGGCCATATCCGGCTACCAAAGAAGATTTAAAAAAATCCCCAAAGTACTCTGTAACCTGGGTCAAGGAAAAAATTTCTTTCTGACCACAGATCTACAGACTGATGTAACCTGGAGCACATGGGGAAGTCACACCAACCAGACACTTGGTACAGCTGTGAGTCCCAGTGCACCCTGACCTGTGTCCTGGCTCTAGATGTGGCCAATRCCCAAACCTTACAAGAAGACCAAGTCCCCACAGAAGTTGAATGATGTACCGAGACAGAGAAAAAAAATCCCATCAGCTTTTTCAGAAAAGCTGCAAAAGTCCCGCAGCATGAGATTAAGACAATGTAAAAATATGATGCAAACAGTGTAACAGCCACTTTAAAAAACCCTTGGGAATACCAATGTAACAAATACCTAGTGATTCATACTTCTACAGCACTTAACATGTTGTTAGCCCTGCAGAAACCTGATAATTATAAAAAATCCCCAGATATATAGGAGCTATGTAGCTACCAGATCAGTCTCTTCTCACACAGGTAGGAAAGGGAAATGACATGCTCAACAGCTGAAAAATGCAAATTTTCCTTTTCCTCAGTGAGGAAAAAGAGGAGAGGTAAATCAAACCCAGTTCCAAACACTGTTCCAAGAACATGACACTTGCCCTCAGTTCTGTTTCCATTATAACTGTTGTTGGGAAGTGCACAGAAAGTTTGCACACTTGCTATCAGACAACTTAATTTCAGTAGATCTTAAAAAGTGTTGATGACAGTGGAAAGGTCCTGCAGACCAAACTCTAGAAAACAATTAATCTGTGTTAATGATGTCCAGAGGAAGTGTCAGGGAATGCTGCTTAAAGGAGATCAAACCCATTTTACTCTTGAGCAGATATTACATGAGAAGGCAACAGTAGCTTAAGATGTTCCCTTTCACATTTGCTAGTATTGACCTTGTTCTGGCAAATTATCCATCTCTGCATCTCCTCTGAACTCCCATCATTATGTGTGCATGTGCACTCACACACAATGTCTGATATGCATACATTATCTACAGAAATTAAAACAACTTGCATTTGTACACTGAGCAGCTGGTCTGAAGTTTACTCCAGAATAAAAAAAAAGGTCGAAAAAACATATATGCAGCTGGGATTGCTTATGAGAGAAAAATGTGGTATCTTTATAGCCAACAGCATATGTATTCAGTTTGCAGATCTACAAATATTGGATTCATTGCCAAAATCATTGTTAAGCAAACTGGCTGACTCTCTGCATTTTCCTGATGAACCAGAAGGAACCTGCTGATGAGCGGGAGACAAAGTAGAGTATTTTGTGAAAATTTCAGATCACGTATTTACGCTGTGCACAATGCAGCTAGTTCCAGAGGAGGTGGACATGTCCATGCAGCACAGCGCGTTTCTGACCAGAGGTATGAGTTTGGATCCTAGGGAGGTGTCAGCACAGTTGTGATGAGCCCAGCTGGTGTAGCTACTTTGCTTAGGGATCCAAAACTAGCCTATCTGCAGCAAGCTCAGGTACATCTGCGCAGAGCTGCAGTGAATGCTGTAGACTCACCTGACAGCATCCACAAATGACACTGGAAATGACATTCCATTTTCAAAGCGATCTGTGTTGCCTGCTAAAATGGATAAGATAACACACACAACAGTCTCTTCCTCTGTAACACTTAATCAGAAAAGCTATATTGCTTAGTTAGTGAGATAAGAGATAAATAATAATAAAAAATTACTCTTCAYTTATGTCTTTATTTCAAACATCAACAAATGCTAAACTCCCCTCTTCTTATTTCACATAATGGATCTATGTAATGAGAATCATTTTTAATAGACCTTCTCTGTGTTTTTACTTAGAGCATATTATTACTGAATCCATACTGAATTACTGAATCCACTGCGTGGAGCTGACTTTGCAAATATTCATTCTGCTATTTTAGCAGTAGGAGACTAGGTTAACACACCAGTCATTCACTCCTGGAGATCTGGATTCAGTTCCTGGCCTACATGACAAGTGATAATGAGTTTGGTTATTGAATCTCCAGGGGATATTTGTTCACATTACTAAGCAACCGCATAATTTGGCAAGATGTGTTAAGTATGTGCTAAGGATAAGACCAGGGGCCACTTGCTCAAATGACTGACACTATGCAGCCTCACTCATACCACTACACCAAACTCTTCCTTTGTGTAATTGTGCTGGAAATGACAACTATGCAGGTTTTGCAACGCTTCTTATTGCAAACAGAAACAGGCCAGGGTACAGCAGTTCAGATACGAGCTGTATCTGCAGATGCATATGGAAACAGGCCCTATATCCCTAACATCAAACTTAACACATAATTCAAGGTTACTTCAATCAGCTGTGCAGCTTTTTTTCAGCACTTGTGGCATCACAAAACCCAAGCAATAAAAAAATACAATGCAAGCTGAAAAAATCTTGAGATTTAAAAAATAAATACATTGTTTGTTTTTTTCCTTCTGGCATGTGACTCTTTAGGGTTTGCATCTTAAAGCTTTTCTCTGCAACCACAATGTTTAAAAAGTTTAATTTAAACAAAATGAGAAGAGAAATTCTTACATGTTCGCAAAAGTCCATGAAACAGTACATCATCCATTGCAAATACTAGTAACACTGCAATGTCATGTTAGCTAAGCATTTCAGCATTTCAGGCTTGAGTTTTCTTAAGATGGGCATATTACTCCTGCAATGAATGTGGCTAAAGTAGTCACTTATCCTAAGGCTGCACATTAAATGTCTTTGTGCAGGGCCCATCTTATTACTTAGTTACCTAGAAGCTAAAGCAATGACCCCCAAATTGGACTGCTGCATTTCGAATCCCTTCTCAGCCTGACGGGGTTCAGGCTCGCATCTCCCTCCTTCCAGGAGAGTGAGCTACAGAGTAGTTAGAGGAAGAGAACACTCATCCTTCCTGTTGAAATGTGATGGCTGTGAGGCCAAGCACACATGATTCACGAGGCCAAAGAGCAGGCAAGAGAGAGGAAGCATGACTCTACAGCCTAGTGGGATGAACCACTATGGAGGTCAAGCGAGGTGGGAGGGGAAATCTGTGTTCCTCTCCCTTCTAAGGGATGCTTCTGTTTTCCACAGTAAACAGAGACTGGATAAAAAAACAGAAAAGACCTAGGCATCAGAACCAAGCTGTACTAGCAAAATGCTCTACAGATGCAAAATACTTCCAGGTGATCTTCTTTTGACCCTAATAATCTTGCAGTCTAGCTGACTGTGGCCCAGCTTCAACAGGAGGAGTGCGTAAGCTTTTATGTGTATCACCCAGCCTGGTGGCATGACACCTCTACTGGGAGAGTCAGTTGGGTCTCTCAAGGTAAATAACTGCTATGCTATTACTAAAAAGGCTGGCAACGTCCTTTGCTTGGACCTTTGGATAATAGCGAGGGTGGCTCCCTTTCAGATGTGTGCTCTGAGCACACCTGAGGAGCAGACCCCTCACAAGATTTGGGAAGAGAAAGGCAGACTTTGGCTTGTTTCTGCATCACAGTGACACGTGTTGGTGCTGCACGCCCTGAGCCGAGGCTAGAGGCCTGTCTGTATGCATATTTCTGCATCTATGGACCTGGGAAACTTCCAGGCCATACAGGGAAGTGCAGGGAGATTTAGATACTTGAGGAACAAAGGTGTTCCTTGGGATCACTTTCTGGGACTTTGGTGTCTACGTCTTAATTTTAGGCATGGGAAAGAAAGCATTCTGGACCCTTCATGCCCTGGAGCCCTATGGCTCCATGACTATGGGCCCTTGCTATGGATTAAGGTTCAAAAGGGGTTAAAACTTCCAGCATGTGGGAGATCCAGGTGCCACATCATCCCACAGTCACAAGACAAAAGTCAGAATTCATTGACAACTTCTCCAGGAATTAAGGTTCAACACCTAGCAGGCTTAAGTCCATAATAGAAAAAAACACTAGTAAGTCTGCTCCCATTCCAACAGGAACAATGCTCATTGTGGGGGTGGCTGGTAGCTGAATAAATCTGGAATGACTGCAAATCAGGAAATGACTTGTCAGCCAACTCCAATTCTTTTTTTRGCACACAAGCCTCTTGGGGCGGATAGTGGCAGGAATGAGGTATTTATGTCTGATCATTTGGGAATTTTATGAATAAAAAGATAAAGTTCACTTGCTGTGAATCACAGAAAATCAGAAAACTCTCCCTGCACCAACCAAGAAAGTGTATGAGTAAAACTTCATTGAAGAGAATCCATGGTAGAGAGTGATGCTACTCCTAAATAAAAGCCAATAAGCTTACGTTCACTATAAGCTGAGACACAAGCTAACAATCAAAAAGCTCCCATTTACACTGGAAATAATGCTATGGCACAGTTCCAATTTTCACTGAAGGTTTGGAAAGAGATGGTGTCTGAGACATCAAGGGAAGGTGATGTGAATGTGATATTTCATTTTACAAGCTACAGTACTCAGCAAATTCACTGTGTACACTTCAGTATGACAGCAACTGGGCAGAACAGAGTCCCATTCCTTCCCATACAGCCTTTGCATTTCAGTTGCGTCTACCTCTGCAGCACACCCAGCTACAACAGTAACAGTAATTTTAAAGGCAGCACTGTTGGCGGGACAGAATGTTACAACCTACCTGATTTGTCAGTCCATCTATGGAAACATCAAATAGTGTCAAAAATGGCAGTGAAAACATTTGCTTTGGTTTAGAATTCCTGCCTTTTATTTAGGTGATGCCAGAGATGCAAGAGTGTGAAAAAGTAGCAAAGCGAGGAAGGCATCTAATCTAGCTGTTGAATTTATTTTATATGTATTTTTCTCTCTTCTTTCACAACACTCCACCTTCTCTGGATTATCTTTAAATCAAGTGCTGCTCCAGYCTGATGTAGTTCTTTGGAATTGTATAAACCTGTCTGCTCAAATACTCCACCAGCAGAAAAGCTATGCCAGCTTTAACATCATCAGAACCAGTCATAAATYTCAGATGTGCCAGAAAATGCAGCTGAAATGCCAAAGTAAGCCACATTTTCTAGGTCTCCTGCAGAGAGAATAAGCCCTGAACCCCAAATGAAGGCCTTCAAAAATCAAGTAAAACTATGATCATTTATGCTATTTGGAAGACTATTAATATAAACAACACTTTCCTCATGCATGAAGCTGCCTTTTCTCCTGCCAGAGTCCTCTCTTTTAAAGACTGTATCTTCCTATAGTAAAGCACTAAGGTGCATTCACCTCCTACTAAAAAAAATCAACAACATAACGACACTAGAAATATGAATACACATGTGAGCCAGGGTGGGCTAGGGAGGCTACACAGGCCAGTATCTTGTCTTGAGCACTTACAGTAAATGCCTGCAGCAGACACCCTGCAGCCAGGCCTCAGCCTCAAGCAAGAGTCCCAGAAAAAAGCATGTCGCTTGCTGGAATGTCCAGCCATCAATAGATGCTGGACTAACAACAGCACGGCAACTGTCTCCAAAGGTAAAGATGCCCCTGAATCCCCAGGCAGACAGGCCTCATTATCCACTGACAGTGGTGTAAATCAAACTTAAGCCTCTGGTGTAAAGGCAGCCCGCAGGAAATTAGAATTGAGACCCATTATCCTTGTGGCACATCAGACACCAAGATATTTAGGAGTATATTAACAAAAGGCCTCTTCACTCAAAAATCTGCATGTGTGTCATGCAAAACATGAGCTGTGGCAAATTAAAAAATTAGGGACTGATCCGATTTATGGCATCAATAGGTATAATGCTGATGATGTCAACAGAACTGTGGCAAGTTATACCAGCTGAGAAACCGGCCCTGTATGTTGATTATACCACGTCTGGACATCTTTGACTCTTGGAAACTGCTGAAACTGCATCTGTTGCAGGTCAGCTTTCAGCTCAGGGGATTAAGTAGCTCAGAAGACTGGTAACAGGATATGGACTCTTCCAGCTACATTCCTGGCCGGAATTCAGCCCAGGTTTAAGCTGACCTTTGTGAATGAATGGTTGTTACACAGCCATTCATAAAATGCCAAGAGAGTGACCCTAACTGATAGTCTCTCTTTAGCTTCCAGCACACATATTTCTGCATCATAAAAATAAAACACAATACAATTTGGTTACCTCACCAGTGACAGCCCGATGGGAATGCAGTTAAATGACCTTGTATATCTCTCAGATTGCGGTCAAGGCATAGTGGTGGGACAGGCAAGGAAATAAACAGGGTCCCTGTATCCAGGCTAGGTTACACATATTAAGATTTTTAATTCAGCATATTTTATCCAAATGAACGCTGGCAATTTTAAGCAACTTCAGGGGGATGGCAATCGTCAGAAACTTTTTATTCAGGCAGCAAGGTAGAACTTATTTTGTTGAAACAGCTAATGCTGACAGACTACAAAGTTCAAAGGCAAAACCACATTTACATTATCTGCGAATATCAAAAATAACCTAAGTAACTAAGTAGAAAAAGAAATCTCCTAACTTTCCCCCTGAAAAAAAGAAAAATTTAGTAGGAAAAAATATATTTTCAACTAATAAAGATAAGGGATCAGCAAACAGGGGGTAAGAATATGCTGTACATTAGTCTTCTTAGTGGCTCTGGATGCTTAGGGTAGGGTAGGATCCAGCCTGTGCAGCAATGCTATGGGAGGACACATGCATCACTGCATTTGTAATGCCAGGTTAGCTGATCCAGGCTGTTTTTAGAGGCCCTCTATATCCTCGCTCCTCAGAGAGGAGCAGACCAGCCATTTCCCCACAGCATGTAGCTCCTCCTCCTGCTGCACCTTTCGGAGATGCTAAAGAGCAGTTGTGGTCCTGCTGTGGTCTGCAGACTGCCACAGCTCCTATGATTTTGGTGTGACAGGAGAGCGCGGCTGGAGCCACGTGGGGCTGGGGATGCGAGTGCCACGGGCAGTTATCAYTGCGCGGTCCTCAGTGGTGCAGCTGGACCTACCCCAGCTGTTGGCAAAGACCCTTCGCAGCTGCAGAGGCAGGATTTGCCCCAGCACAGTGAGGTAATGAAACAGTCGAGGTCTGTTGAGTTTTGTAGCTGGAACGGGAATCTCTCTGGAATCACTTGCCTCTTATAAATGTAAAAAGTAGTGTGCTTACACAATACCGAGACTGAAGACTTAAGCAGTGGGACAGATAATATAATACTCCTTCTGTGGCAGTGTCATTAAATAGAACTTTGCATACAAGCCAAAGCACAGCACTGCAAATCTCTCTCTCCCTGGCAAATCCTCGCTGCCTGCATTTTTCTGTATTACTCATTACCACCACGAGAATGATTTATTTTGAAACAGGAGGGAGAGGAGACACTTGGCACAGTGGCTTTGAAGAGTTCCAGTCTTCTGCTCTGCAAAAAGTATTCTGGCAAAAATACCATTGGGGAAAAAAAAAAAGATTGCACATTAGAAGTGAGAAGAATAAAAGATTTTGTATATTGTGAATTCCAAAATGATTCACATCCTGTTTCCCCTTCCTCAACATTCATCTTTACAGTAGTATGAAAYCTCTTGAAAAGAGTCTTTCCTTGATGGTGAAATCCACTGAGGAAGGTCAGCACAAGGTTTATGCAAAACTGAAAGCTTTCCCCCCACACCAGTCTTAGTGCTAATGGGAATGACTGGTTAAAATGAGGCAACAAATAACAACTACCTATCAACCTGATAAAGGATGGGGGCACTCAATGGGACGGCAAATGTTGACATATATTCTGTATACATGACACATATGACATCTGTAGAGGGGAGGGCATAGAGACAGCTGGATACTCAGTGATTTGAGAAATGAGAATCTATGGTTAATTAAGCTGTACTGACCCCTTTGCAGGGCAGAGAGGACTCCACCTTCCTGCAATATCTTCTCTATATTGTARTGAAGCTCTCTGAGGGGATTTTAAGCACATGGGGGACCTATCGGTTCCTCAATCTCTTTTTGTAAAGGTCAAAAGGGAGTATAATTCTTTGGCTGGCCTAACACAAGAATGAGTTTCACCCCTGAAGAATAAATATGTAATAACCTTAAAATTCACTTCCTGCATTTAGTTTTAATTTCTTATGAATTCTAATGACATCAAGTCATATGCTATAAGGGTCTTTGACATTGAACCTTAAAAGCACCACCTAAAAGTGAGGTAACTCAAGTTAACCTTCCACAGATTTCTGATGGCTATCAAATTATTCCTGATCTCTACAATTTTCAGCTTCCCTTTCTCTTTTTTAAATGTCTGAAGAAAGTGAGCCTTGAACTGTACCTTGAAGACTATCTGAAAAGTACATAGGAGGTTCCACATATAAGCAGTTCCTGTTCTCATTCCCAACAATGTGGCCAGCAAAGCTCAATTATCCAGGAGGTCTTTGCCTTTTCTCATGCTACCTGACTGACCCCTTTTTTTGGCTGCAGGCTTCTGCCTCTCCCACAGATCAGTAGTGTATCTAGCATTTTTACTATCATTAGCCACACAAGTTTTCATTGAATTTTTCACATCATTATCTGCTTGATGGACAGTTGTCAGTTTGCTACTAACCCTTTTTTAGCTAAGCAGCCCCAGGAGGCAGTTCCCCTTTAGCAATCGTTCACGATGTTAGTATGATAGTTGGCTTATGCTGACGGATTTGTCAGGAATCAATCACAAATTGCACTTCACCTTGATCATAAAGCCACAGATCACCGTTTATTAAAAGGAAGCCTTCATTTGATCATGCACATGTTGAATGGCCAGTTAAATCAGGCTGACAACCAATTGTGAGCTCAATACAAGAGAAAATAACAGTGCTGACAATATGACAACTTCCCAGGAAAGCACCTGTGGGAACTGAACGATATGACTGTGAGCAGGCTATTAGAGCATGCCATGCCACAGTCTCAGAAAATCCCTGTGCAGAGCAGTTTAACTACTACAAACGTGTTACGTACTTGTCTTCTCTCATTAGATCTTGCCTGATCTCATTAAGCTAACAATGTAACCAATGGAAATAAATAAACCACTCGCTCAACAAACACTGTGTAACTCTAATTGGCATTAACAGGAGATACCCACCAGCCCCTCCATGCATCAGAAAGGGTGTAATCCTCCGGCACGAGCTCTGCTGCTGGCAGAAATCAGCATCGCCCCAATTTCCTGCTGCCTCTGAGACTGGGCCACTATGGTTCATCCTGCAATTAATTCTTCCTAGGTCCCCCCAGACAGGTTACCAAATGGACACTGTAACCTGAACAGGCCTGCCCAGTTTTTTGTCCAGTTACAAACCATTGACATCCATGGACCACAGACCAGGGCCACTGTCACAGCCTAGCCAAAGGGACCTTCAGGTATGTGAACAGCATCTCCTCTACAGGCTCTGGAAAGGTGGGGGAACAGGCACAATTTCCTATGCCTTGCTACACCTGGAGCACTGGTTCTTGAGCGGTGGGGTGTAGGCTTGCAAGCCTTTAACTAAGGAACTGGTACTGTCAGGGATGCTCCTACATTTGGGAAGTAGTACCAAACCTGCAAACATGCTCTCCTTCTGGTCTGTAACAGTTATATCTTTTGCTGCCACTGAGGGACTAGCTCCACTGTGTAGTGGTTTTGTGTTCTTTAAATATTGCACAAGATTATATTTCCACCTCACAGAATGATATAAACTGGCAATACACAGCAGAATTACTCACTCAAATTTATCCTTGTACCAGCAGCAGTGAAAATCAGCCTCCATGCTTTATTATACAAAGCATCCCTTGTGAAATTATTCATTTATAAATCAGATTAAAAAATATATATATATTGGCAGTCATATCTCCCTCTTTCAAATTCCAAACTTTAATAAAAACAGATTTCCATTTCAGAGACCTGTGTATATAATACCTAGCAATAATTTAATAACGTTTATAAAATCTGGGCATAGATCTTCACTGCTAGTTTTCATTTATGAACCATATTTGTGCCACTGAGCACCAGTTTTATTTAAAAGGAAGCATGCATATGCGACTACTCTTTTTGAGCCACCAATCCCTTCCCCAAATTGCTGTCCCAAGCAAGAAGGACTATTTTGCTTTGCTTTTCTTAACTGGCTGATGCCCTAAGTGACTGCTTAAAACAGTCTGCCACTCTGGGTTCCTTGGGGTATAGCCCCATGACCCACATGGTCAGGTTCTGGTGTTAATAAGTTAATGCAGGCCAACTGAGTTGCCCTAATGCTCCCTGTGCCTGCTTGCAGCCCACCCAATCCTGAGGTAAAATGCATTAGCTTAAACCTCAATGAAGGGCAAGTGTTTGCTAAGATGATGTAATTTGACCATATGCCAAGCCCCCACGTCTCTTGATCCATTTAGAAACAGATTTGCACAACATGCATTTTGCTCAGAAACATCTGAAAAGATTAATAAATGAGGAGATTGATCGTGCAAACTATTACTCACATGCATGCTCCCCCCTCTTAGTGCCAAGTCTCATAAATCTACTGGAAGTCTCCAGGTTTTCAACTTTTCTAAAAGCCCCAGCTCCTGGAGGCCAGCAAAGCCTCCAAGTCCTGCTCTCGTTAAGAAGAAAATCAATAGGAGGCCTCAGCGCAGCCATATCCATTAGCCATTCCTCGCTAACAGGTATTAATGAAAGCCAGTGGTGAAATTCCCTTGTCTAGACTGCCTGTGAGAGTTTATAGGACTCCTATACATTTGTTTGTTTGTTAAGAAAAGTTTCCATGAAGTCACCGGGAGTTCTGCTTCAGCCAGGACTGCAGGATTGCAGATCTCTGCTACGTCAGTCTTAAAAAGGGGGAGTTGATCTATAAGGTCTGATTTCATACTTGCTCATAAATTACGCTTCAAGATCCTTGCAGTTGCAATCAGATCAGTGTTTGACTGTCACAACCTGTAAAGCTATTTCTAATTTGTAAAAAATACTTCAGGATATATAAATCAATTCCTTGATTCTGAAAAGTACTTTAATCAAATCTGTTTTTGCAAATACATTTTTAAAATAACAATGTAGTTTTACAAATCACAAAAATTTTAACTCATACCTTGAGGGATACAAGTACATAAAACTTGCATACATAAAACTCTGGTGGTGAAACACCAGGAGATAAATTTCATATCTGAACAAGAAAGGCTACACTTTGCTGAAAAATATATTATCTCACAGTCTGTGCATGCATTGTACAAATTTATTTATTTAAGAGAAACATTTAAAAAAACAACTACTCATTTGATGCTCTAGCTGAGAAATTACAGTTGCTCAGGACATACATATTGCTGTTTACTATTTGTAAGTATTAATAAGCCTCATCCACGAAGTAAAAAATTTTCACTTTCAATCCGAAGGATTCTCTTAAGTGAAAGACAAAGCATAATCTGATTTTCAAAACACCAAAAAGTAAATGGTCAGGAATTAGAGAAGCAACTATTTAGTTAAGATATTTACTTCTCATGTGCTAATTCCCATCACCTCTCACCATCCATGGCACTCCTGGACTAGTAGAAGTCAATTTGCATGGCACATTTGCTCAAACAATTTATTAAATTACATCGCAAAAGGAGGAGGGGGAAGAGAGGCCTTATGTGGGAAGAGAGATGTGGAATAGGTACAAAAGAAAGCACACTGCAAGACAAAAGATAATTGTAACTGGGGCACTTCTGTACTCTGTTTTTGAAGTAACATGAATTTAAATTTTTTACATACTCTTTGATCTAATTTTTCTGTGCTTTTTAAAAGCAACATACATAGTACAACAGCTGCAAGCAAAAACTGCCTTTAACTTCTAGTGGATAGAAAGATTATTTGATACCAGAATTTGCAGGGCTTCATTGCTTCACAGAGAGAACATTTAGGGCAAGGCTTGCAGTTTACAGATCAGCACCTCCTATCAGTGGTGCTTTTCAGGTGAGCGCTGCCAGCCTCTTAGCACTACGAAAATGGCCTAGAATTGTCAAGCTTGGCTCTGGATTTCCTTGAAAGAAAAAGGGGTTTTCCTACCCGGTGCAGAAATGTTGTCCAAATTCTGCTTCCAAGTACTAAGTGCCCTGTTTTACTATTTATCTATGGTTGTTTTACCACCAGGAAGATGAAATGGAAAAACGTACAAATTAAAAAAATCTGTATGTGGACCAGGGCCATGCACCTATTGGATTACAGGCTCTGTCTTCTGCTGGGACAGCAAATATGCATGCAAGAAAAAAACTAAAGAAACAGTGTAGACCCCGAAGTAGAACGCCCTGTGAATGCAATGTGATAGGGCTATTGTTAARGACCCATTTTATGGGATGAAAATATTTCTCTGGCAATGCTGCTAAGGTAGAAATAGCTCAAATTAACTGCTGTGTAAGCACCATTCACATGAATGAAATATGTCCAGAAACTAGGAATTTTGCCACAGACCTTCCCTAGCTATATTATCCATAATGCTTTCTACATTTTGAGATAGGCAACACATTTCTTTGCTCCTTTATATTTGTTTACCTTGCATTTCTCATTTCTACTTCACATTACTCATATCTGTTAGGCAGCCAGCTCTGTGGTGATGCTAAAACTGTGATAGACAATTTCAGAGCCACATATCATTGCCTTGAGAAGAACGCCGTTTGTGTGTGCCGCTCACAAAATATCTGAGCTTCAAGGCTTGCCCATGAACATGGTCAAACCACTTTCTATGAAGTACTATGAGCACACATTGTGACTTTCTGGTTGGAAATGTCCTTTGAAAGTGCTCTCGACATGAAAGGAAGTGCTCATCCTCAGCCTGTGACTTGGGAGACGCCACACAGCACTGAGAGATTGTGGCTCTTTTTAACAGCAGTCGCAATAACCCTGTGCTAACTGTAGTCCAAATCAGCACTTCTTCCAAAACTCAAGATCAGCAGCAGGGGAGAAAAGGAAGAGCTATGAGCTATTCAGAACAAAATAGCAAATCACTACACAGACAGAGTAGAGAACAACAACCATGCAACTGAAATAACCACATTATAAACCCTAAATTATGTACGGCTGTTCGAAAATAGTGAAGATGACTACATCAAACAATACTCTCACCAGCAACTGTTCAAACTACCAATTTATCCAGTCTCTTTCCTCTTCCAAAATTGTTTTTAACATTTAACATGATGCACCAATGACCTTTATCAATAAAATGATCATCAATAAGTATGAGCAATTGCTACTTTTCTGTAGAGATTTAGTTTGGTGGGTCATGTCACACATGTCCTTTGCCATCACTATGCACAAACCAAAAGGGCGGGGGGGGACCAAGGCCTCCTTCATGCTGCCTCGGCAGCTCCCGCTCCTCTGTGCCTGGCGGTCCCCACTCCTGCTAGTCCTTCACTGCCACGGGCACAACACATTCCACTAACGGTTGGGAGGAAGAAACACAGATAAGCAAAGGCAGCAGAAAATTTACAAATAATAACTGAATGAAGGAGCACTCTGCAGACAATGGAAAAAACAAAAGTCCTTGTTCCCTTCCTGTAAGCATTGTTTGTACCAGTGTAAGATGATAGAAAAGAAGAGACATTTTCCCAGAGCATAAAATTGTCCTGTTTTCCTGAAGATAATGTTACAAGCCTAAACTAAAAAGGATAAGAAGTCATCATATCCATTCCAAAATGTAATCCACTGAATATACTTATGCATACACAGGTATAAAAACAACACATACACACGAGAAAAACTTCTCTTCTTTATCCATCTAGTTTGTTCTCATGATTCTTATTAAAAGAATAAATAAAGTTTTAGGATTCAAAATCTGAAATATTTGAAGATACCTAAAAATAGGAACTTCTGAATGGTTCAAAAAACACCCCTTGTACTAAACCAAACACACTTCTTTTTATTCCAGTTTAATATCAAATTCTAAACTCTCTTGGCAGATCCTACTCRGCAGATCACCTTTGCCCTATGAAGTCTGATTCCTGCTAATTGTCTGCTGAAAGCTGAATAAATATGCTTTCAGGGCAGCCAATGTGCTTTGAGGGTTCTGGCTGGCTGTTGATATGAAGGATCCAAATTTCCCTCGTTCCTGTTTTTTTGGTTGTTTCTGTGGTTTTGAGTAAGATTGTGTTAATATTTTGAAAGCAATCCAAGCCCTCTTTTTTACCTGAGTAATTATTTCCACAGCATTCAGTGCTTCCAGCTTTGGAAATATTTCCTGGGTACCTCCTGGTGGTCATCTGTCCCATAATATGCCACATTTCGTTTTTAGTAACTAGGAGGTATGTAGCTAGATGTGGAATAAAATTACTCCAAAACCAGCTCTGGCTCAGTTTCATTTTCAAAGTTATTTCTTACTTCCACACAGCTTTAAATTTGGTATTCAACAAACACATTTGTCCTAATTTTGAGATCAGACTCAAGGATTTTAAATGTTATTTTCATTCACACTCCAATAGATAATAGATCTCTCTACTTTAAGGAGACTTTTACTGTATATTTTCAACCAGCTCAAGGCTTAACCTGACAAAAATCTCATTGAGGTGATGACCTTTGCACTGGTACTTATCCATCACGGTCGATTTTAAAATATGTGAGAGTAGCCTCAGCTTAATTTTTCTGCTGAACGAGGCCTGGCCTATAAAGTCAGTCTTTTGCATGTGGTGAATTTCCAACAGAAGGTTTGAATCATATTGCAGAAGTCTRACAGAAGTGGTCACAATCAAACCAACAAACAGCCCCCCTGCAAAGAAAGAGTTGATAACATGCTAACCACAGCAARTTTGATTCTGCTGTTGTCACTCATGTAAGTAGGCCAATACATTTCAAGGGAGCTTTACTGAGTATGTAASGTGCAACGCAATGTAAGGATGAAAAGAATTAGCTCATCAGCTGGCCAAAAAGACTAATCTCTATTTTTCAACGCTATACTGAGAACTCTGCCTTAACCAATACAACTGCTTTTTTTTTTTTTTTGCATTTCCACTTGGAAGTCAAAGAGAAGAGCCTCCCTCCAACTTCTGAAGCAATGTCAGCAAGCCAGGGCACTTCAACGTTTTAATTGGTTCACTTGGGAGGCACCTAGATTTGAATTCCTGATTTATGTTAATCACTGGCTGAAAATTCTCTTTATATTGAAGAAGTCCCTCTTATTCCGCCCTCACTCAATGTTGTAGCAGGGAAATATACATGAAAGTGATTAACATTTATGTTCTTGACTTAACTTGACTTGGATGGAAAAAAATAAAATATTCTTAGTCAGCCAGTTTAAAATTTACCACTTCTATTTTAAGATGAATTAAGTAGCTCAGGCTTTTGAAAAGGAACAGACAAAGGCTATGTACTCGTCACTTCTACTTTATAGTTTCAGATGCTAGATGCAAATATTTGGGGGATTAAAAGAATCAATTAAAAAAAGGGTTTTAAAAAAGTAGATAATAAACCCAGGAATGGGAAGATTTATCCCCTTGTGTTCCAACAAGCTGGAAGGAACTAACTTTTCTCCTGTAGAAAAGCAAGACTTGATCAATTCTACTGCATACCTCCAAAGTTCACCGAGACACCTTGGAAGAGAAAGGCTCTGCCCACACTAGTGAGTGGCATGGAGCAACAGAAGAGAATTGGCAAATTGGAAGAGTTGGTGGTGAACACCTGAGGACTGCGCTGTATGTGTTTTGTGTGCTTTGCCTCGAACTAGGGTCTAGTCCATTCCCACTGACTAAATGCCCCTTACCAGTTGGAGTGCATTCGCTGTGCCGGACTGCATCTTCCAGTTTAGTTTCCTACAGAAAGAACTGAGTTCATGTGCTCCAAAACTGCTCCACCATGGGAACCAAAGCATAGTTAAGTAGGGATGTGTCACTCCAAACACACACTCCTGATAAATAAACCTAATGTAGACACACACACACACAGACCAGAGGGAGAAGATGTATAGTATTTAGTTCTGCCTCAAGACACTTCACAGAGCATAGAAAATGTCACTTCTCCCTGGCCCTACTACAACCTCCTACCCTCAGCATACACTCAAAGGAGGCTGCTGCAACTCTTTCTTCTCCATGGCTCATGCTGGTGTACTTGCACAAGGCTCAGTGCTGTTACTTTCAGCTCCCAGTGACTACCATCAAAGCTAGCCTCCTTCTGCACACTACGCTGTTTTTCAGATGCTTATGCACTGCTTGTGCTCACTGTCTAGCAAATGCAGACCATTCAGCAAGTCAGTATTTACTCCACTCTTCCTCACAAAAAAACCCTTCTTTATTTGTGGGTGACTTCTGGCTTTTTTCTATTACACAGAAAACACTGATGCAAGCAGGAGGAGTCCATTAAAAGGGAATCTGTTTGGAATTTTTTTTTTTAAACATAAAACAGGTGGTATGGGTCCATTATATGATAGTATCTGTCAGGCACAAATCTCATACTCTTTGAAATCTGTTAGCCTGTACTGGAGACAGTTGAAACAGGAGCTGGTGTTCTAGTTTCACTCAGTGAAAAATCAGTGTAAAATAGGTCCATCAAAACCAATAGCTTTAGACCAATGTAAAACAGGTGCAGGCATATCTGCAGCCCAAAAAACAGTAGTGCCATGTTAATGAAAGAGAATCTCCCTAGTTAGCTGGGGTCAGCCCACAGTGAATATAGCATTCTTCCTGGTAGCACYGATTCTGCCATACTGACATCTCCATGTAATGTACACAATAATTCAGCACTCTTTCTTCATTGTTTATTTTATAATGTAAAAAGCTATAATTACACTTGTGCCATATGGTGCAGAGTTGGGTGGGAGCAGCAGAACCAGATCTGATAAAACAAGCACTCATTTGACTGCCTGCTACAAATGGAAATGGGGAACTTGAGTCTTTTTTGGGATTCATGAGGATGTGGTCACTTCAGGGGAAGATACAAGCCAGACTGAGCCCAGGCTGATTTTTCCTGCAGCGGGAGGCAGAACTAACAAAGGGTTGGGAGGACAGCTATTCCTGCAGCACTTCTGATCTAGGCATCAGGAGAAGTGTTATAAAAAAAGTGTGTTCAGTCCAGACTTCATATCCTGCTACCATGTGATTCCTCATTCCTTTCTGCATAATGGTCACTCTGCCTGAAGACTCCCTCTGAACTAATGCACGGTCCTCTGCCTTGCTTGTCCTTCAGCTGTTTGAGCCCATCTCATTCTCCTGCTAACTCCGGTCCGCTCAAGGCAGTGATTTTTTATCAGTCCTTCCTCCTCCTGCCCAGTTTCTCTCCCCAAAAGGCTGTTTCACTTGTTTTAGTTCCTATGTCTTCCAGTTTTGCCTACAACATTGTATTTTAGTTTTAACTATGTCTTTATGTATCATATATTTATTTGCGTCTTGTGTCCCAAAGCACTAAGAGAGAAGAGGACACCTGAGCTTTAAAAATTCAGAGATTTTGCAAACCTACCCATTTTATATGTCATTCATTCCAACATGCTGAAGAACAATTTTCCTTTAATAGGGTTTTAGGAACCTGGAGAACCTGGATGGGACAGATTAAATGGAATTGCTTCATTTCGAATAACCCAGACATAGTGCAAATTGCTCTGAGAGTCTTTCATTCAGCACTTATTTATTGTTCATAACTCACCTCCTTCTGACAGAGAAGGGCATGATAGAGCTAATTTAATATTTCCATGATCAGATTCTATTCATATTTGAGTGAAATATCAGTAAATAAAACTGAAGCACCATTTATTAGGCTTCTGAAATTGTCACAGGTTAGGTTATCAAACACATTGTGTGCCGACAGCATGAAAATTAATTCACAATCTTGCTCACCAGACAGTGGCCAGGGAATCATTCAACAGAGGTGACCAGCGCTTTTGAGAAGCCCTGTGTCCTTTCAAAAATATGAGTTGCTTGAAAAGTCCAGCAGAGATAAATGAGAATCAAGTGAAAATGGCAATTTAAGCAGTTTTGTTTAATGGAGCTGAGCAAAGATGTTTGGTTGAGGTGGAGAGGGAAGAAAGTGGATTTGGTTTATGGGAAACATGGAATGGATTTGGGTTCAAACTATTCCAGGCAAAAGAAAAGAAAAGAAAAGAAAAGAAAAGAAAAGAAAAGAAAAGAAAAGAAAAGAAAAGAAAAGAAATCCTTCTCAACCCCCAAATGAACTTCCATCTCAGCATTCTCAGCATTTACAACTTAAAACAGAGCTCTTTTTTTTTTTCTTTTTCTCCTCACCTCACAGTCTTACCTAGTTCCATGAGCATATAACAACTAGCTACTGCTGAGGCCTGGCTCTACTGGAATGAGCCCGGAAATGCTGAGAACCTTGGCTTGGAGTTATTGTTTGCAGGTCCTGCAGGCTCCCCAGCTTCCAGCAAGTTCACTAGGATTTACTGAGAGTCAGAAACCTAACAGGACTAAATAAGGACACTTGAAAAAGGTTAAGAAAAAATAAATACTCCTTCAGCCACTTCTAGAATTGAAGCAGATCTGAACTTGCACTAAGTTTCAGAAATGATGGAAGAAAGATTTCCTTCCCTTTCCTTCAGTGCATACGTTGTCTTAGCTTCCTGCAATATAAAAATAGGAAATGATGGAAATCGCATAAAAGAAAGCCTGATTTCACAATATTTGCAGCTGACTTTGGCAACTTTAAGAATATTGTGTAGGTTGCTGAACTATTAGATGTACAYCCAGCCTGACCCTTTGAAGTGCACACATCTTTACTTCAAAGTGAGGTAGAGTTTAACAAAGTGATTTACTTAAATTGCCTATGTTTTGAATTCTCAAGGGCCAAACACCCCATTTAACAGGAATGCCACTAACAAAGGGTGATACACTGTTTTTGAGCCTGAAAGACCCCAGAAGTCTCTCAAGGCTGCAGCCAAGGACTTATATAACCTAAGAACTAGTACATCAAGATTTCCTACTTTATAACTCATTACAAAATAAAGAAGGTTGCAGGGAAAATAATGAAAGCAAAGGAAATAAAAGCAGGGTAGAAAGTGAAAGAGCTAGGCAAGTAGATGTTTTAGCTGAACTCATGGTTTTGGGCTAGGATTTATTCCACTGTATGTGCCATTCATTGGAATGTCTTAGTCCATCTACAGTTAGTGCTATTTGCCAAATCAAGTCATGCAAAGAACAGGCAGGGAAGGATCACTCACTGTAATACAGTACATCAATCAAAAGGGTTATTTTCATGGACTTGGTCTCTAATCAAGCAGCAAATCATTCTCCAGTTTTGCTATCAAGGACCATTACTTTTAGGAAGTGCTTAATCTGAAAAAAATGCATCTATTTGAAGCTACGGGGCGTCTGGTAAGATATACTGAAGACAGAGGAAATGAAATATGTGCCACACAATTTACCCTCTCTGTAGTGTTTTATGAATAGCTTATTTGTGGAGAGAGGGATAAGTTGCTGGCAAGACAGGAGAGTTTTAGCTTCCTATTTGTCTAGTGCATTGAGTTATAACAAAGGTCACTCCTGCACTTCAATTATCTTGGAGTGCCATTTTTGATAAGGGAATTTTCAAATTACATCTAAGGTGCCTCAAATATTTGCAAAAGGCTTCAGGGTACATGTGCCTATTTAATTTAAGTGTGTTGATAAAACTACTGTTATGTCTGCGTGTTAGAGCATTTTCCCATCAAAACTGGGGTAAAAGCCTATAAATCCTCAATATGGCACCATCCAAATGTGGCTGTCCTCCTTCAGGATAAAAGGCGAAGCATCCCTTCCAGGTAATGCTGCCATTTGAACATGCTGGCTGCGTTGGTGCTAATAGGAGAGATTCATTTCACTGCATCCCCGTGGCCTGAGAATAGTGACTTGGGAAATCCCAAGCCCAGGGACTATATACACATACAACAGAGAAACAAGCACCAATATCATGGTTGACTTTGAGTTATGTCCCAAACTAGCTTGCTACTCTTTCACTTGACACGGTTTGCATCTTGTAAACCTACTGATCCAAATAGCTGCATTGTGCGGAGAGCCTCCACGAGCCAGTGGGATATATTAGCCTGCTTAAACTTTCAGAAATGAGCAGTGAAATGAGAGCAGAAATGGACACAGTATTTGTCTCATCTGAAAAATGACCATTTCTCTCTCAGAGTGAGTTTTGCTTTCAAGGACAGATTTTCTCAGTAGTCAAAACAGGCCAATATACCCTCATAGTGCTCTACCTAGGTTCCTGATGCTTTCTGKGGTAGGAAAACAGGATGGAGTATGGACATAACAGACCTGATAAAGCTTCATGCTGGAACTTCTGAATTCCTGTTTTCAACTGCTGGATGTTGTTAATCATACCTTGCTCCAGAAGTGATGCCACTGAAATTTGTGAGGGCACTACAAAAGCAGACTATTATTTTGTGACCAAGCAAAAACTAAGAGAACAACAAGCACACAATGGATGAAAACAACATAGTCCCTCTTGAACAAATCTCCTCTTCCTCATCCTTTCATATTTCTTCCACATTTTTAGGGGAAGTATTTTACTATAAAGTGTTCTTAACTGTTTTCACAATGGAAAAAATGTAGTTGCTATTTAATGAATCACATTAGTAACCATACTTTGTTATATGTAATGCACAGATGATACAGAATTACTTTGTAATGGCCATTCAAAATGTGATCTAGATAATGAAACACATGCTAGATGAATGTGTCTTAATGTGTACTCTCTGCTGCCAACTGCTCTTTCTGTCTGCTTGTGCCTGCTAATTCCTAACAGTATGAGGAAATGCCTTTACTAAGTCACCATCAGCTGTGCACATACTTATAGAAAAATCCAGAGGAAACCAGGTTTTGGATATAGCTCTGAGTACAGATAATCAACAAAGCATATTTTTCTTTCTCACATATTTGTTTCAATTAGAGCTTATTGAATCATCTTTGCAACCCCAGAGAGAGCTCAAGCAATCATCAGTGCTGCTCAGGAGGTAATTCAGGATGCCGTCTGGAATATTTGTCCTTTTTAATCATCTGCCACACACTGCTCTTTTAGGATGTTGTCACTCAGAGACTGAAGAACAAAAAAGAATACTAAAGTGAAAGGGTGTCTGTCTGAGTGTGGCAATTCCCTGCATAAAAATAAGTCCCATTAATAGGAAAGCCCAACCTGTCTCCAGGCAATATTTCAAGTCCTTGTCTGTCTATAACCTCAGAGGAATTTAATTCCTTTATATTATTTAAATTATACACTAGAGGGAGAGAAATTACGATGTACTGGCCATTTAAAATACTTTCCTTTAAATATATAATTAAAAGAGCCAGCAGCCCTTCTAATAGCAATTTCATCACAGGAATCTAAAAAAATTCTGAACTTATTGGCATTTAAAAAGTGTCATTTAGCCCTACAGACTTTGGTAAGTAAATCAAGGTTTAAACAATTGCACTTGCAGTCTCATTCACCAATACACAAGCATGTATTAATACACAGGCATGTTAAATCAGTAAGTGAAATGACAGCAGACCAAGAAAAGGCAAATGAGTCCTAAAAGATGATATATAGAGCTTGTACACTCCTTAGTTCAAACCATTAATTACATTCAATGGCTATATACTTCCTAAAGCAGGTGTGTCCAGTGCATGCTTACTATTCGGTTTGAAAACCCTAGGGCACTGAATCTTTGGGCCAGATTTTTATCTCAATTACCTGACTATAAATACAAAGTAGCTTGCTGATCTCAAAGGTATTATTCCAGTTTATAGGTTAGAAGCAGTTCTGCCAGAGCAATATACCCTTTTAAAAATCCCTTTCTGAATTCAGAGGTGTTTCAAACAAACTGTATTGCTAAGAACCTTCTCAAGTAAGTAGGAGTACCACTGGTAATATACTCTTAACTACATCTTTCCTGCAACACTCCTTTCAAATTTTTTTCTACAGCAGGTGCCTGCTTCTTTATTCTACAGTTCTGCATGAAATACCACCTCTGAAACCCATGACAGTCCAGCAATGTATTAACTATATTGCATTATAAAACTAGAAAACCATGAATTCTAAGATTTTAAAATTTCTTTCTCCTCAAAACAGCAGGAAAAAATGTGTCCTGAAATGGTATAAAATATCTGCAAAAGAGTTTGATTCAAAAGAATTAAAAAAAGAAGAAAATCCACCACAGTCAAGGAACATAATACCTTTTGGCTTGTCTGCATATATGTATACAAAAAAAAGTACGTTTGTTTCCAAAAGGAAGGCTGTGCAGAATTTCCAGCAAGTACATTTATCATTTTTGGGTCAAATACATTGTTTAATTTTATCTGGGGTAATTTTAAGCAAACGGCTATGCTTATAAGGGGATTCAGGCAACACTTAGAGAACAGAGCCAGAGAGTTACAGCTCCAGAGCAGAACATGCATTTGAGAAGCAGATGACCTGAGTTCAAATCTGTTCTGTCCCTGGATATCTGTGTAGCACACAGAGGATGGATGTTATTTATTTATTTGCATATTTATTGGAACAGTTTTCCACTTTCTCTAAAGCTCATGCTCACTGGAGCTCGCTTCCCAGTTCTACCACAGGAAGGACAGAGACTTACTCTCTTTCTAATCTAGTGAATATTTAGTGCTTCATTACTAAGCAAAACATTTTCAGTACTAATGACAGAGTAACCATGCTGGTGCCCAAGGGCAGTCCTGCAGGAGGCGAGAGCCGAAGGGGCGAGCATCTGCCTTGACTCAAGCAGGACAGGGATATGATCCTGCTCCTCTCCGGCTGTCACTGGCTCCTCTGCCTGTTCAGCAAACAGAGCTTGATTCCCTTTAGGCATCCACTCTCAGGAGGAAAACTCCAAACATGGACTATTCCCAGTATTTCTGAATTGCTTCCTTCAGTGCTTAGCCTGGTTTTCTAAGGACCGTGTGATGCTACACCTACCTCTCTACTCATCCTAGTGACCCGTAGCCTGCTGGGCACTGCCAGCCAAATTGGACAGCAGAGTGGAGGGCTTGACCATACCACAAAGGCTGGGTAGAGGGAGCAGTGGCAAACCCACAGCAGCAAGGGGAGCGAGAAAGGGCGAGGAAGAGAGAGCAAAGGTTTTTCTAGGCTCTTGGACAGGCAAAAAGCTGCAAACAAACCCTGTGTTATTAAACAACAGAGAATCCACGCAGGAGAAAAACTTTGGCTGGGGAGTGGATTCTCTGGTGCCTACTAAGGGATGAATGCACATTGCAGCTGCAGCGTAATTCAGTTAAAAGTCAATCAAGCAAGAGACACAACTCCACTGGAAAGCTGGCATCATTAGTTTTGCTGCTCATGGAACTATTTGCTTTTTAGCTGAGACAGCACCTCTCTCTGTGATATGCTGCTGGAAAAATTAATCCAACATACAAAAAGAAATGGGGGGCACCCATGTTTACTTGTAAAGAACAACCTGAGGAGTAAATACAATAAGTAGAAGACAAAAATTTTAGTCTGTCTTTTCCACATCTAAAACTGAAACAAAAGAGTAATGGAAATAGTTGACTTCAGAAAGTGAAAAATACACTCATCTAGTTCATCGTGCCAGTAAAGCTAAATATAAGGCCTCTGCACCTCCAATGTAAAAATCTATTTTGTTCATTCTGAAGGACTGATTATAAATACAATCTGATATCTGAAATAAGCAATATTTAATTCATTAATTCATTTCTAAATGTTTAAATGTTCTTAATTTCATTCCTAAATGTTTAGGTTTCAAATTTTTATCTGTCAATGCTCTATAACGCAGTGTTAAAGGCCTCGTTAGTAGTTTTTTTAAATTAAAATAAAACCTCTTCTGTTCCTTCCTAATACTGATGCACAAACAATTTATTTGTATATTGTAAGAGCCATGTGAAGTGGACTGGATTTTATTTCCTCACTTTAAAGATGTTAAAATGATGTTTTATACTTAAAACACAGTTCTGTACCCAAGGGGAGTCTCTAATTTGACAGCTCATTTTTTCTAACCTTTGTTGTTCTAAGGTTCACAGAGGTAAAGATTAAGGAATGATTACTCCTGGTGATGCACAAGCTAGTACTCAAACTACTGGCATTCAAAAGGTATAAATGCAACATCTTTCCAACAAATCATTGATAATAAAAACATAAAACACTGATTTCACCATTAGACAGAAAGGGCTAGATAGTGTCACCTGAGTTAAATGTGTGACTGGGAAAGTCCACCTTGCCCTGCATGTTGGAGAGTGTCAGACGCCAGTGTCTTGGTGGAGTAACACATCCGCAAACGAAGAGACTGTGTGCTATAGTACACGTCTCTTCGTACAGCTCATTCAATGCCTGACTTCAACAGAGGTTAAGATGCCTCCTTTCCACAAAGGGGACTCTCTCTTTTAAGGAACTCCCAGGGGATCCCTGTGACACTACCGAGCCTTGGCTTCACCTCTAAATTTAGGCACTTAACTGAGGCACCCGTTTCCTCAGGCTCCTCTATGCACAGTGGAGAGACGGAGCACAGCTAAGATACGAATTGCCTTGGGAGGTGCCTGACCCTCTCAGCTGGCTGCAAAGAGAAGATCAGCTTATTTATGCCTGTTAATGAGGTTCATTCCAGCCCCTTACGCTTTCAAATTTTTTGGTAGAAACACTGACCTTTGAAAAATTTGCAAGGAATGGGGAACTGGAGCCTTTCAGAATTAAAATAAAATCTATGTACAAGTATGCATACAAGTATGTATCATCTCATAAGAAAGTAAAACCTACCCCCAAAATAAATGAGGGGGGCTTACTTGAAACATTAGATAAAGAAATTAGCACTACTGTGAGAAACATGAAGGATCTGTTTCCAGAAATGAATCACAACCCTATTAAAATCTGAAAGCCTCAACAAATCTTACAAAGGAACCCAAACATTCACAGCAATATTTCCTGTGTAGGTAATACAAAGTTCCTTGATCATTCTTTTACTATGTGCAATCAGAAACAAGCTTCTTTCCCCAGCTTTGTTCTGTAACAACACAGCAAAAGCTCATGATACAGCAATGCTGTTTTCCCTGGAGCACACTGTATGTCTAGCACTCCCTACTCCTCTAGCTCTCCAAGATTTCTAATTTATAAATTACAGAGGTTTAGCCTGAGAAACTCAGCTATGCTATGTTGAGGGAAATTTCCTTTCCCTTTGGCAAAATCCAAGTAACAGACTTGCATATATACACACATGTAACTCAAGCTAAACTCTTCATACTCCAGGAATTTGGAATCTACATAATCAAGCTGTGCTTCGAGCTCTGACAGAGAAGCTAGTGCATGAACCCATGACTGGCTGAGATTTTAGTTCAATTTTCATACTACCGAACTTAAACAAACTGGAAAAAAAAAAAAAAAATACTTTCCCCTGCTAGTTTCTTTGATGTATTTTAAGTGTTTCTTGGTTACAGCAGTATGCAGTAAGACAGACAGGTTGAAGTTTAGTTCTTTGAGTGCTAAAGGGCTCT
>NW_020447453.1:496893-560622 GCF_003343035.1 Apteryx rowi | reverse complement strand
AAAAAAAAAAAAAAAAAAAGAAGCTGAAATGGCAAAACCATGTCAGGAAAAGAAAAAGCAAGGTGAAAAAATTCCTTGTTTTTTTTCTTCCCAAGAGTACAAATCTCAGAACAGTACAGCTAGTAAAGTTGATCAGATGTGAATGACTACGAGGTCTTGCATTCTTCTCACAATTACAAATGGGTAAGTCTCAAATACTGTGTTGGGCTGTTCTTGGATAAAGCACCAAAAGGGTAAATGTTTATTTAAGCCTATGTCAAACAATTTGAATTTTTTCAGTATACAAAACTAAGCTAGAATGTCATGAGTAAGTGAAGACTGGGACATTATGATATTTCCTTCTCTGCTGAAAAGGCATGTCATTTTACAAATACAGTTTTGGTTCTGATTAAATTTGGGCACAAATTCAGGTAGATTCTTTATTTATTCACATGGATATTTCCACTCCCTGAAGTTAACTCCTGACCCTTTAAAAAAAATCCCCCCCCCCCAAAAAAAAAAAAAACAACCCCAGGATGCCACAAATTCTAGCTGTTGCAACAGCGGGAAGGGCAGCCTTTTAGCAGGCTTGCTGTTTATATGGCTGGCTTGGCTCTACCTGGCAGTAACTGTTTCTGAAAGCTGAAGAGGCACTTGAGGAAACTTCACCTAGCAAGTGAGACATCCGGGATTGCAGAGTAAAGTCTGAGAGGCAGAAGGAATGTCAGAAAAGGGCTGTAAAGGAACACTGAGCTCTGGCAGCTGGACAGAAGCTGGTGAGTGCACAGGAACTAGCACAGAACCTGCAAAAAACCAAAACACAGCACAGGAAAGTGGGAGGGCACCATACAGCGTGGAAGCTAAGTATGAAAGAAAGGGTGAGAGCAGGCCTGCAAGTGTTTGCTACTCCTGCTCAAGCACCAACTCACAGTTCCCAGCCTGATACACCTATATGCAGCATTTGCTGAATGTCTGCTAAAGCTGCTACTTGTTCCCATGTTCTCTGCCCAGTAATCCATTAAGGATTATGGATTATTATTCCATAGCAGCTCCCTAATTTAGCAAGTGTCTTGTCTTTTCCTATGCAGCAACGCAACTGCACTACATCAGGTTTCTTATCCTCCACCCTCTATATCTTGCTCAAATGCTTTTCATTCCCAAGAAAAATCCTTTGACGCCAACAGAAGACTTGCACTTGGACCTCTTTGCACTTTCACTTTGATTGCCTAAATGACAATCTTTCAATAATTATGAAGTTGTAAATTAAATTTTCCAAATTTTAATGCCTATAGAGAAAAAATGCTTCATATTATAGGACTCCTTCATAAATTAAGCTAATGTCAACTCCGGAGTCTTCTTACAAAAAGAGAAAAAAAATCTTTTTCTTTCATCAAGCAGTATCTTTCCTCAAAACTACAAACCTGCTTAACCATTTCCCAACTAAACAGACAAAGGTTTTCCCCAGTTCATATTCTGCCAATTAAGGATTCATGCAGGAACAGTACTGTGAGTAATGTACTTGTCAAATAAAACATTTAAAAATCCTATCACGACCGTATCTGTAAAGAGTATGTATCCACTGCACACCTAATCAGATTCAGGAGGGAGTTCACCTTCCCATCTACCTAGGGCCAAGACTAACAAACGAATGATCCAATCTCCTTCCCAGAAAGCAAATACAATCTTTTCTATAAAGTTATTTGGAAAAACACTCCAATTCCTGTTCAAACAGTTTATTTATTTGTAACTTTGGATAAGGTGACAAACTGTCAGCTTCAGAAATGGAAATATTCTTTGAATCCACTGAACAGGTGGCAGTGTGGTAAGATCAGCAACAGCCTTCACAAATTGCCACATCCACATGCTTCAAGGCTTCCTTTCTCACACTGCAGCACYGTGAATGGCACTTAGTTATCACCAACTTTTCACTATATTAGTGTTCTTGTCATTAGACTGCATATGCTTTAGGGTAGAGATTTCTCTAATTTACCTATGAAGTACCTGCTCCTTGGCACTGATAAAAATAAGGAAAAGGATGCACAATAAATCATGCTCYGAGATCCTCTGAAAGGTGTCAGTAGAAGCACAAACGCATTCACGTGTAACAAGAATGTTGTTGTGAGTGATACCCAAGTTTGCTGATCAAGTCAAAATAATCAACAAGGACATTCTGTTTTCATGACCCAGTAATTAAAGATCAATAAATTTCGTAATCATCCAATGCCAAAAGCAAGTAAGTATAGAGCTGCTTATGTGCAAGCTCACTCCTTCTATCTGAGGAGAGCAGATACTGCATCAACAAAAGTCACGCAGGCAGACTCCACAGCTTCAGCTCCTGAGGAACATCAAACTCAGCACCCACATTCCTGACTGTTTGGATGAAGATGAGGTGGTCCAATATCTCACGGATGCTGAAGGCATGGTTGCCCTTCCTTCTCTGCTGCTCCCCCTCTTCTTTAATTCTCACTCCCTCTGTACCCATCTTAGTGCTTGCTGAATTGATTCAAATTGCTAAGCCAGCAGAAAACTATTTGCTTTTGGGGGTTAGTGTTCCAGTTCAGTGGACTGGCTCAGCTGTATCACGTAACTGTACCCCAAAAGGCAAAATCTCACTGTCAGCTTCACCATTAAATATGTTAGGTCACCTTCCTAGCTTGTTGAACATAAGAATAGTCATATTGGGTCAAAAGCCAGCTCACCTTGTATCTTCTCACCAATYTGCACAGGATTGGCATCTTGAGAGACAACCAGCACAAGCACCACAAGACGGGAGTAAGAGAAAGCACCACCATAAGATGGAATATGAGTTAGAATGACCAGCGATAGCACWCCATGCCAACAACAATATGAAGCCTACATGGGTGTACCAAGGGGGCCACGCTGGCTCCTGAACAGCAGATCTTGAACAAAAAGTGCTCAGAGGTGGTCCAGAAGAAGTTTGATGCATAGAAAGAGAAACATCAAGTTCAGTGTCTTGCTCCCAGAATAGCAGCTCCCACAGGGAAAGCTGCCTGCYTGGATGATGTGGCTGTATTCTACAGTGCAAGAAATGAGCATCCCATATGAGAAAGACCGAGGCCAGGAGAGGCAAGTACTCAGGTAAAACAGTCAACCAAAAGACCAAATAAAATCCCAGAATCTTGTTCAAATACCAAAAACAGGGACTAGAAGCAGAGGCCCACAAAAAAAGGTAAGAACAGGACAAGTTTTGGTGTCACCACCTTCTACTCATCTTCCCCTTAATGCATGCTTGGTTCACTTTACTGTATCACATAGAACATGAGCTGATTGTCTTCATTCTCCAAGCCCCTCACAAGCTATTTTTGATGCAGTTTTAAGCCAGGAATGATAGTCCTGAGCTCCCAATGTACTCACAGTGACGGCAATGAAACATCTTAAGCAGAAATTAACACCAGGGGAGAAAGGCAAAACAATGGGTGTTTGCAAGAGGTTCTTTTCGCAATCTGCAAAAATGTGAGTAGAGCAATGTGCCATCTGTGTCAGCTCAGAGTGCACTCACTGTGTATGACTTCTCAATGATATTAAATGGATGAGATATTTTTAGTTTACACATTTCCTCTTTTTGTGATGGTTCAGAAAATCCCCTGCAGTCTTAGGAAAGTTCTTTTGCTGCAGTATAATTTAACAGCAATCCAGTGAGCGTTCCATGAGCTACAATGGGACCGACACAAACAAAAACACCACCATTAGCCATTCAGAACAATTTTCTTTATGCCCTTGACAAGCCCACAGTAAGTTCATCAATGTATTCAAAGATACAGTCTGGAGACAAAAATGCAATGTCCCAGGCTTTGCATGCACAAGTACCAGTCACTTTTACAGTACTACCATCTGTTTTTCCACATACAGGCATTACAACTTCCAGAAGCCCACTAAAATACTAAGCTATTAAAGTTCCTCGTAGCTTTAGACCATCTGCTTCTTCATCCCAAAGGCTTCCCTCCCCACCTTCTACTTTTTTTCCTCTGAGGATCAGAATAAAGAAACCCTCCTGAGGATTTTTGATGAGGACCATGCATCTTTCAACACATGTAAGTTTATGGGTACAGTTATAACAGCCTAAAAAAATTTTCTTGGACAAACTGTGATTAAATCGAACATTTCACAATTACATATAAGGGTAATGTGACATGTGATGCTTCTGGGAACACATGCAAAAGCTCAAAACACCATTATAGTAGATTCACAGGGAATTTATCAACAAAGAGTTTTTCTCTTATTCATTCCGTTAGCAACAATCTATCTTAAAGGATAACATAAAAATGTGTAGGCCCCATGGCATCTAGAGAGAAACCAGAGCTTTGTTTATACACTTACTAAAATAATTTAGATCCCTGGTGATAAATATCTTATGGATTATCATTTTTTATGCCTGAGTTCACCGTACTTCCCCACTGAGAAAATATTCTGTCAATCAACATAGGTCCTGTTTCCACTTTGTCTTATGCCAATTTTCTTCCACAGTGCCAAATCCAGAGCTAACAAATTATAGGAAGGGGAACAGATGGGCACACAACTGCCCTGAGCTGTGGAGATGCTGTGAACTATTTTTAACAAATTTTAAAAAATTATGAATGGTTTATACAGAGGGTTTTGGGGCCTGCCTCATACAAAAGGTGAAACAGTCACAATGGCATCTTTCAGACAAATAATTTACGCCTGCAATTAAGATGATAACTTCTAGGGCAGCTCAGTTTAACTCCAACTTAAATATAACAGAAGAGCAGGCTGTAAGTGCCATACTAAGTCCCCAGAAACGCTGCACGTAAAAATACCAGCTGGATCTTGGGACTCCCACTGCATACTTGAACAAAGGAGTATCACCGCTGGCAATGCAACGCCCAGCACGGCCATGTCCTCCTTTCAGCCTTATTTGTTACACTGGGGCTTGGGATTCTCTAAGTCCCATGCTAAATCTCAGTAATACATCAGTCGGAGGGAGCACAGACACTTAAGAGACATGGATAGCCAAAGTCTCACTCAACTACAAACCAGTTTTGCTCTAGTGGACATCAATCTGAAAGCAGTTTTAAACGTTGGCTCTGTGCATTTACTGATATATTTTGCATGGTGTGCCTGCATGAGGAGGTATTAAATGTATTCTTATTTTCAGTGCTTGGTTTTTAACACCATCTTAACCTCTTGAAGCAGCAGCAGTTTCCCCACGTGCAAACTGTGTAAATGACAGATTAAGATTCAAAGAACCTGAAAATAAGAATCATTTGCTACCAACACACAAATCAAACAGTTGGGAAGGGCAAAAAGAGAGATAAACACATAAATTATATTACCGAGCACAGAAAGCATGCAAGAAGAATAAAAATTTGATAGCAAAAAAAGTTTTCAGTATTTGGTGAGGTAACATTTTCTGCGTACCAGAGAATTATGTCACATAAAGATATGGATATAAAATACTGTCTGTATAAACCAGATTTGCAAAAATGGCGCCTCTGTGTCTGGATAGGCAATGCATTAAGGATTAGGTGCAACCTCATAAAATTTGAAAGTTTCTCCAAATGCATTCTGTTAAGTCTCATCAGTATTGCACAAAGGTAATTAAAACTGGTGAGAGTTCTTATATATGCTCATTGACTTCCAGCTTCCCAATACTTTTTTATTCAAGATTATATTGCTAGGCCCTTTCTTTCTCTAGTGCCAGAGCTATATCAACACCTTTAACAAAGAAAGGCTGTAAAAACCAGTAACATCCCCAACACAGGTAATTTAACACCTCCTTTGCTTAATTGATTGGAAACCCCAACAACTTTCAACTTAAACAACATAACTTCTCTAACGTCTCTATCGTTTATTATAAAGTGAGACAAGTAATAAGTGAACAGGTAATAAGGGCAATTACAGAACAGGCTGCCTTCGGGGACAGAGCTGGATGAAGATGCTCACTGTGCCCAACATCTGGCCACCGCACGCCTCCCTTGCGCTGCACTTTGCCACCCCTCCAGGTAGCCGTGCCGCTGAGCTGTACGGATCACCTACGTGGTCTGACCTGGAAACAACCTTCTCAAAATACACCCTGAAAATGACACTCTGTGGAGGATGCAGCCTTCCCATTGCACACGAGCACCCTCCTGGAGGCAAGTACACAGCCTGAGAAGAGGGACAAGCGGACTGGAAACTTGTGCCAACCTGGCAGAGCGTGTGCACTYGGACACTGCAGGCAGTTTCCTGACTAGCTTAAGCCGAGTCACATCCATGCTGCTGCCAAAGGAGATGGTCTCTGTCTTCCCTATGGACCATTTTTTCTTTTTCCAGCCCTGTCTTTTTTGTACCCATTAGCACAATCAGCCCAATCTAGGATTTAGCTGGACTAAAAAATAATCCTTTTCCTCCTTTTTGTTTTGTAGCACAGGTTTTCAGCCAGATTATCATTACAGGCAGTCCTGTTACTGATGCCAGTATCTCACAGGGATGTGATAACACAGTTATCAGGTGCTTATTCTTATTCTAAGAATAAAAAGCACAAAGAAATAAATGCAAGGCATTATTTGCTACCACAAGCATGAAACTGTGTGCTCTAGCCACATCAGAATAGGAAGCGTTTCCATTTGAAAATGTGTTAGCTAATTTGTTTTAACTAATGTGATTTTAAGCTTCACTTGACATAAGTGTGGACAGCTGCCGGCTTCCCCAGTGGTCTAGCCACAAACAACCTACATGTTTTTAAATAAAGCTTTTCCTCACTTGTATCCTACATTCCTCAAGTTTTCCTGATTTGAACATGCAAATCTGACTGACGGGTTGAGCATACAAATCCGGTATTCACGTTAGGAGGAAATAAACAGGATTTACCAGCTCTCAGATGCCTCCAGACTCCATCTCGCCAGTGGGCTCAGACTGCAGGCGCACTCAGAGCGCTCTCGCAGCGGCTGCTGAAGCATGGCTACTGATAAGAGCATCACACAGCCCCGTAAACAAACCCTGCAAAGTCTCAACAGAGGTTAAATGCAATATGTTCAGGTCAAATGACATTTTCTAAATGGCATCAAAATCTAATATGGGCCTAATCCTACTCTTCCACAGAAACATCTCTAGTGGGAGGTTGCAAAATACTTTGTGGATTTTATATGGCATGTGTCACCGAGAGGAGAGGCATAAGTAATGGGAACCATGACAGAGATCTTCAAACCTACAGAAACTGGATGTGTGGGAAACTGGGGAAAACTTGTGTCTCTGTCCTGTTCCTCAGTTTTTTAGCATGTCTCTTCTTTCTATTTTGTCTCCTTCAGACAGTATCACTTCTAGAGGGGACACAGCAGGAGAGGAATTACTGGGAGCCACCTGAATATCCTCTGCATTGAGCATGGCCTCCTAAATTTCTTCAACGGCTCAAGCCTCCACAGCGCTTTGACAGAGTCCTCACTTTGAGGCATATCTCACTACAACCTCTCTTGCAAACTTCTTATTTCTTTTGCCAGTGAGAATTAAAAACCTCATCTCAAAATGTTAACCTCTGAGCAAAGGTAAGATTTTATCCTGTTTTGGGCATATGCTATTTTCTAAGCAGGGTAAAAACTGGTCCTTTTTTTTTTTTTTTTTTACCGTCTCACCCTTCAGGAGCTATTTCATCAGCGGTTGTAGTTCCTTCAGCTTTTCGGGGCATCCTAACAACCCTTCTGACAGTCTGGCACACTTCCCCTTTGGTTTTGTGATGCCAGGTTCAAGCACTGGGGCTAAGCCTCGGACCCATTTGCTGCCCCAAGCTCCCTGAGCGCCACCTAAGCTTTCTCATCACACTGCCAACTCAGAATCGACACTGCGGGATCATTTGGTGAGGTGTCCCCAAAGGCCCTTGCATGAGCCACACAGATAGGACATCAARCCTCTACAGTTTTTACACTAGTCCAGCAGGTAGCATCCCTCTGCCAGTAAAAAAAGGCAAAAAAGGTCAAAAATCAGGATTGTTAGCTCATCTGGTAGAGGACTGTGTGCTGGGAGATGTGCAGGGGGCAATATGGATACACAGGAGGCCTAGCCATTGTTCCTCTAGTGTCAGCGGGAATCCCACACCTAATTTCCACAGAAGACTGGGATTCCTGCCCCAAGCAGGCAGCAGACACCTGTCAGACAGGTCTGACATTTGGGGCTAAGGAGACATGCCTTTTACTCTCCAGCCTAACATGAAAAGGCCACAGACTTTAAGAGGGTTTGTCTTCTTTGTAACAGACAGATGTTGCCTGACAAATCTAGTAGTGAAACGTTCATAAATTCTAACATGCTCTTCTGTAAAGCACAGCTCTCAGAGGCTATAGAGAAAGGCTAAATGAGCTCCAGTCTCCATTCACAGTGCGCGGAAACATTCTCCGATTGTGAATAAAACCTGTCTTTATCACCCTCCTCCTCTATTAAAATGAAAACCTATGACCTGCTACCTCAGCTGTAGATAGCTTTATATGTCTGGGGGAAAAGAAAAAAGCCACCAAAATGAAAACTTGAAGACTACCAGCTGCATGTGCTTTAATTTCAATTAAGACAAGAATATTTGTATGCCAGTCTTGCAGAGACATAATACTGGTTCCAAAGGCTGTTTAATGCAAAATAAATACTTTTATTTTAGCTGCCCTCACATAAGATTCAATTTGCACTCAGCAGCAAGGTGTGAAACAGGAAAGGCCGTTGCTTGCTTCTACATTCGATAGCTCTCACCAGCCCCTATCAGGCATGAGATGAGTGCCAGGAGGAAAGGGCTTAGCTCTGGGGATCCACTAGCCTCTATGTCCAGCCATCCCTCCCCACCGCCCAGAGTCTCTCACAGAGCTGTGATGAATTACTTCTGTGCCCTGCTTTTATCTAGCTGCAATTACGAGATGAGTGAAATCTAACTGCATTTTGATGCCACCTGTTGTAAAGTCCAAGAACAATATGCATTGAGACTAGCAGCTGTTTCCTATATTGTGCTCATTTTTAATATTGTGAAGCCAGAATTCCCAGAGTATTAAAACAAGCTGAATTTAAAACAAAAAACAAAGCCACTGCTGCAGTGCAATTTGATGGAAACCACAGAAGCACATGCTTCACACTGAGGTTTACTCTTTGCTACTTAAAGATGATCTGGTGGACCCTTACAAAGGGACCCATCTGAACAGTCCCAAAAAGCACACAGGGTCACAAACAGGAAGAACAGGTAGGATTTGGCACATGTAATCATTTTAGCAAAGAGAAAAGGTGCTCCAATTGCTTTAATGCCGTCTTGGACTTTCTGTAGATACTCTCTACTCCTTGAATAATATTAAGTATAAAATCTGTCCTCCAACCATCACCTGGAGTTTCCACCGAAGTAAGCACTTCACCTACACTATAAACTAATAGTCTTTCTTTTTTCTGTGTTGGAGTATGCATGAACAAAATCAGCATGTATTACGCTAACGGTGCCTCTTCTTCTCCCTCCTGAAAATAATCTTTGCTGTTTATAAATTATGGTAGTAAATAAGTTCTCCCAATCATTTTCTGAAAATGCTCCACAGAAAAAAGTTGAAATCTATCAGCAAAAGAAATTCCCCAGAGAAGATTCCCCAGTGAAAAACTGATAGCAGCAACAGCATTTTGCATAGCCCTTATTATCACTTAGAGCCCCTTTAACATTTACTGTGACATTGAACACAGTGCCATCAGTCTGAACTGGAGCACAAAGATCAGTTCAAAGGTTAGGTCAGCCATTTAACTCCCACACAAAGGCTCCAACATAAAACCCTACCCTGATTATTTATAGCATAAATCAAGACACTGTCCAGAAAGACCAAACCATCCCAAGCCTGCCTCAACTGGCCTTATCAATAGCTTGTTGTCTTGCCTTATGCCAGTCCTGTCTTTGCTGCAATAATCATGCAAATCAACAGCAAGTCATGCATATATATTTGTAATTTATGTGCTGAGGGTTAACCCAACACCTCTGGTGAAACTAGGGAAGAACAACTCTAGCAAAACAAAATCCAAAGACATCCATAGTGAAACACCACAGGAAATGCTGTAAAGACATATTCTAACTCAGAAGCAGACTTTTAAAATGCTCAGTTACCAGGACATGGATTAAGTTTCATGCCATGGTGTCCTATCACTTAAACTATTTATATCACCCATTTTTGTAATTTAAGTCTTTTTACAAGAAGTTAAGAAATCTTACTCCACATTTTAACAGGAACTCTAGATTTTTATGAAGAAGGACACATATTTGTCACTTTTATTAGTGTCTGTCACAGATTCTATTCAGGTTTGAGATTATATAAGAGGGAAGAATCCTGTGTTGTTAATGGGCTGGTTGGACAACATGATACAATGCTTAAGCTGGGAATAGTGTTCAACTATAGCCATTTTTTGGAAAAAAATGAAGATTCAGCATCACATAAATATTTCATGAATTTGTATCAAATTTGCTGAATTGTTAGCTTCAGACAAAAGAAATCACTGACAAATGGAAAGGCTTCATTTTGATATTTTGAAAATGAAAGGTTTTGATTTTCTCATTTGAAGTTACTTCCATATACAAATTTCCCTTATTTCTTAGAATATTTGAATTTGTTTGAAACCAAAATAAAACCATTCGTTTCATGTCAAACAAAATGTTTCACTCAGCCCAAAGCATTTTGGAGACTGTAGGGTGGAGTGGGCATTATCCTTCAATTCATTGAAAATTTCAACTAATTCACTCTCAATGTGATATGAAACTTTTTTTTTCCCTTAGAGACACTGGTAAACAGAAACGTCTGTTGTTCTCTGTCTTCTGCTCAGTGGGTATTTTTCATATCCAGCATTTCATATTCTATGAAATAGTTTTAGTACAGGGAAGGTCTACTCAGCACTTTGAATACTTTTTACTGATAAGTAAAAAACAGTGTAATAGCTACAGAAATACCAAGAAGATAGTTAATTACAATTTCTTCCAATTTATAATAACTTCCCTAGAAACCTCTACTCTAAGGTCTAGAAGCTCAATCTTAAAATATTATTTTAAGTCTGTTAATGGAATTCAAAAAGCCCTTAAAAAACACGTAACTTTGCAGCTGTAACAGCTGTGGTAGTATCATATGAGGTGACCTTTCAGCATCATTCAGACTCTGAAGATCAGATTCACCTCACCCACCCATAAAAAGTAGGCATCTGGCTTTTATGGCAACCTAGGGGCTGCATCCCTAGGCAATGGAGAGAAACAGGCAATTCCACAGAGTAATTAATCTTATTCTGGGATGGGTGTTGCAAACAAAGGAGGCGAACGGCCCTGTGGAAATGTCTATCACTAACTAGCGACTATTGAGAGAGTCTAGGTGACTGTCACAGAGTAGATGCCCAAGTTTTAAATGAATCTGACCCTGGCGGACAGTGCAGAACCAAACCTCAGATAACCACCGGCTGTACGGGCTGTGCCTGCTGTGCACTTTGCCAGCTCTGTGCAGTATCCTCAGGCCTTCCCTGAGAGGCAGTTCCAATTTCACGGTCAAGTGAACATCTCCGAGGAAATGCTGATCTCAAGCAGGATCAAACCACAGGCTGTAAGGTCCTGGATAATAGGGACCTTTTCCTCTTGTCACTGGCTGCATTATGAACGCTAGCAGCTCTCAAAAAAGAAAAGCTATTATTTATTGCTGTGTTTGTGTCTGACTCTAAACGCCTAGGACCCAAGAGCAGTTCCCTCTTGAAGTTCAGCACAAGGACCACGGTTACCAAGCAGTTTCCAGCTGAGGGGCAGATGTTTATATAGCTATTGCTTTTTTTTCTTAGTTACCTTTTACATAGCTTTTAAAAGCAGCTTATTGAACTTTGCAAGTCCTTAAATGACACTTCGCCTGCCCTGCACCCTCCAAGTTCCCAGCATGTGTCTGCTGACCAGCCAGCTCTCCTCCCATCCCAGAGCCTGGGCAAGAAATCTGAGAAAACTTGCTCAAAACTGGTGTTTCTTTCACAAGGAAGCAGAGCAGAAGTGACAGCAAGAATGATGCTTGTGCAGCCCTGTAGCTACACATTCTCCCAAGAATCCCCAAGTCTGGTCACCTCCATCGCTAGCTTTGGTGAGACAGCCTGCTCGCTGCACTGCCTCCGCACACCTCTCAGCAAAATGTCCTGCATCCCTGGCAGCACTCCCTGATGCCCCACACCAGCTCTGCAGCAGCCCGCCTAGCTCTCTGCTTCTCTAAATGTCCTTTAATGGTTAGCATCGCTTCTGGCCCTTCATCAAGCAAGGGAAGAATAATCATCACCAGGCAGTCTGGAACCAGGCAAGGATATTCCATATTCCAGGATATCGGCATTTTCTCTTTTATCTCCCCAAGGACTCTGGACAGTTTTGATAGTAAGTTCTGATAGCCGTTGTTTTATCTCCTGTTAGTTTCCCCTTGGAGTTTCCCTAGATTTAATCATTGGAACAAGGCAGAATAGTATCACCCAGCTCATCTGAAGTAAACATTATTTGTTAAAAAAAAAAAAAAAAGAAAAAACCACCACACACATTACACTTACTATTCTCTCACAGAAAGCACTTCTGGGCGCATTTCCATTTAGTAAAAGAAAAATGGAGAAAATGGTTAGTCTAAAGCCAAAGACAAAGAACAAATCTCTTCTTCTGTAAATAAAAATCTTCTTAATATATCACTTACAGAGGAATTTTGGTTTGTGGCAAATTGAAATAAAAAGACCATTACTACACAAGAAAATATTTTTAATGCTTTCTCTATTTTCACTGCTATTATTGCAGATTATTTGTGTCTAATCATTTTTTTCTGTCCTGTTACTTTACTACAGAGCATACTCAGAATTCTGCATCAGATCAGTTATTCTGCACAGAAATTGTGCTGTCACACATCCAGTGTAATGACTTCACTGTAAGATCAAGCAAGAATAACTAAATGTAGGTATGGGGAAAGACCTTATCTAAGTGCTATCTTCTACTAGTAAATGTACATCCTGGATCATGTAAATATGGCATATTCTGAAAGTTTTTTATGATGTTTGAATTTCCTGTCAAGAAAGTATCTCAAAATGCAGTTTTTTGTTTCATTAAACAGATGTATAATTTGCTGAGAAAATTCAAATCATTTTATGTTCTGCACTTTACATACATTAGGGGTAGTGTGTCAGAGAGGGTGAGCTATGCAAATTAGAATGATCTCTTTCAGGACTCATTTGAAGGTATCACAATTCCAGTGATTATTACAGAAGCCATTATCCTTACTCATGCGTCTAAGTAAGAACCAAATCTAAAATGTTAGTTTCTAATTTAGACTGAATCCCTGCTCTGTCTCTTCCGGTGATATGGATGATTTACCAGTTTTAAAATACACTTGCCAGATAATTAATGCACTGGCAGAGCTTTAGTGCCTTTCTCAAGCTCAGTTAATTTTCCACATGTTCGTATTCCAGCCATAAAATCACCTTTTAGTGGAGTTCAAAATATTACATGAAAGAAAGAAAAAGCACCCCAAAAGATTTATAATTCATGCCTAACTGTAACTGCATGGGCAGGAAATTCACAGTAGCACAAGTAGAGTCATTCTGACTTGTCAATTGTCAGGTGATGCTTGTCCTATTTTAGATCAGATACTAGCTCTATGTCCATTTTCCCTGCAGGTGCAATACATTCAAACTGCTAGATAGTGAAAAGGAATGACACATGTCTGTCTTTGTCTCATAAGAGTCACCTACAGCTGTTACACTGACATTTCACAACTGTCCTCATTACTATCACTGCGTGAAGCACAAATGAGAGAGCTCCACATGAAACTCAATTTCTGAGACCTTGAGACTCATCAACACAATACCCACTTTGAAAGAAAATAAAAGGCTTTGAAAATACATAAAGAGAAATCATGTATGGAGGGGAATTACTGAAATGACATGTCAATATGTGAAATACTTTTCCAGTCCACTCATTTGTACAACTTGAAAGTTACTCTTACTGATAAGATACATTAGATTGTGAAGATGTAAAAGAAGGCAATTTTTTCAGTAATTACTTTAGCAATACACACGTAAATGACATTACAATTGAATTTTGCACAGAAAATCCTTTTGTGTATTGGCAAAACATGGATTTATGTGAGAAACGTCTACAATGAGAGGAAGGCAAAATATCAAGAAGAGGAAGGCGAGTTAAGGAAGAAAAAAACAATTCAAGCTACATGTATTTATAATGTGGGGTTTTAGGTTAATGAGAGCTTCCTGAAGTAACTACTTCACTTTAAATGTGTACTTTAAATGAACAATTAATATAGCTAAAGACTGATAAAAAACTAATTTCTAGAAACTGCCACTGAACAGCAGAGCTTCAAAATTGAACCCTGATGCCTCCAAACCAGAAGACAATTAAAAATATTAAAATTGCAAGACTTCAAAGCAAATCTCACAATGATGGTGTCCTTACTCAAGACTTCAAAAGGCTGGGGTTAGCAATAGGGCAAGCCTAGAAAGGCAGAAGTGTAACATACAATATCCTTCTCAAATAAGGCACTGCTGGGGACAGACAGGTTCAGAAGAGGAAGTCAGAGATAAGTCAAGACAGTCTTGGTGTCTGCAAGGCCGTATCAGAGAGAAGGAGGACTTGGGGTGCTGATGCTGGCCTTGCATGATTTGCTGCAGACTAGGAAGAGCCCCAGATGATAAAAATTTGTCTTCTGACAAAATAATTCTTCTAACAAGGAAGCCTAGGAGAGGTAGACACTACAAATGTTCCAAGCTGTTAAATTACTTCAGCAGTTAACAGATTTTTATTGCTGTCCTGACATTACTTAATACAAAATACAACAAATGCTACTGAGGTTCTCCTGTTACCTTCATGGCCAGGTGAGGTAATTTCCTTCTAAGCTATGATAGCAAAGGTTCAGCAGCAAACTACAGGTGATTAGCAAAAAGGTGGAGGAATGTGTCACTGAAAAGGGATTATTGCCAGTAATTTTGATCACTGCCATTGTTTCTGCTCCCTAAGTGTTCTTAACACTTGGTCCTGGAAAGGTTTCTGGAAGCTGACAGTGCTGTAGAGAAGGATTATCAAACATATTCAGTGTTGAAATGGCTGCTCCTAAGAAAGCCAAATGGGAGGAGAGGAAGACAAAAGCTGAGCACTTCTGCAAATGCCTCTCTCAGGTTTATGCCATCTTACTCGTCACACGACAGCTCTGTATAAACTCAATCCTTAACTATACTAATGTGACCATGCATACTTTCCCCATGCTCAAAGTCCAAGAAGCCTGTTCCATCTGCATGACTCCGACCAACGTGAGGCTGTCACGACTGCACTTTTCAAGTCTGATTCTCACTTACAGCATAGCCCCTTCCCACTGCTCTGCTATGCAAAAGGAGCTTCAAGAAGATAGAAACACCATGAGCATATGAATTCAGGAGGGAGTCTGTAAACCATTCCTTGCAGACTGAGGCATTTCCAAAGTCAGGGTTCAGTTACAGTAATATTAAGTAAAAGAAGCAGTGGGAACAGAGATTTAGAGGGTTTAAGGTCAAAAGGAACTAATCAGTCACCTAGATTCAATTCTTTGGACCTTTACATATCACCAGTCAAATCTCAGTTGAATCCTATAACTTGCATTTGTTTAAATCCTAATTTGTCTCAGGGTAAAAGATATCTTCCATATTGGCATCAGGTTTTGATCCTAAGTCAGTAGGAAAGGAAGAACCAAAGGCTTCCCTAGATAGTTTGATGCAGGTGCTCATTTGTGTTCACTGCAGTAATTTGTTTGTGATTTCTTATTTGATGCAGTGAGACTTCAACTTCCAGCCATTGCCTCTTGCTAGCCTTTTCTCTGCTGCATTAAAGATCCTGTTAATAACCCAGGTATTTTCACACACTGCAATCAAGAGACTTCTCCATTTTCTTTTGGACAGAATAAACAGACTAACTTCTTTTAGTTTCTCAGTGTAAGGCAGTTGCGCCAAACCTGCAAATTATTGTGTGTCTCTCTTCAGCACCCTAATTTTTCAATAGCCCAGGCTTGCATGTTAGTTGCTCCAGCCAGTACCAATTTCACAAATGCCATTTTTTGGATATAAAATCTCCCCTCTATTTCATCATTTTCCTGTGATACATCTCATCACTTTCCTGAATCATGTGCAATGTAGTAACTGCAACCTCCTAGATCCTCTTAAAAACCATAATGTCCCAGAACCCCATCCACTGATGAAGATGTGTCCTCTGCCTGCTGCTGCCCCCCTCCCCCCACCCTTTAAACAGTTTTGCATTTCTTTGTATTAGGATGCATTCAGTGTTAATGGGCCAGTTTTGAGAGTCATCCAAATTGCTTTGTAAGTTTGCCCTAACCTAGTAGACATTTAATGTCCTCTTTTGTCACCACTGAGCTAGAAAGTACTGTACCATCGTCACCTGATTGATACATGTAATCTTGCTTTTTTCCAAATACTGAGCAGAAATGTTTATTGACAATTTCTCTTTTCTGCATCATTAACAATTCTACCACCTCCATCAAGTAATGCCTTGTACTATTGTTAAGATATCTTTTCTTTCTAACATACTTAAATAATCTTTACTGTCCCCAACTCTGCTAACCATTGATTTTTCCCTGATGTCTTTAGCTTCCCTCATCAATTTTCTACACTTCATAACTTCTAACTTATACCAATTACCAACTCTTACTCTCTTTATCATTTTGCTATAATATTGCTTTTTCATTTCTAATTACTGCCTTCCTTATAATCCTGAAACAGAAGGGGCTGCCAATAGTGCTCCACTCCATAACAGAATCTGTTTCCGGTCATGTAATAAAAATCCCCTTTAAAAACTCTTCTTTGCATTTTTATGGTAGAGTATTTCTYCCAGTTTATTTTGCTCTTTGTTTTCCTTAGCTCGGACCCCTCTGAGGGACAAAGCATATATGTTTCTCATTCATTTATACCACATATCTGTTTGCTGCATTGAATGTAATCAGGTAGTGATCACAGTGATCAGCAGCCACCAGGGTAGAACATCTTTATCCATCATAAGAAGATTTACAAAGACAGGTGCTTTCTGAGGTAGGGTATTCTCATCCATCTTTAGTTCAAGTTTAATAATGTGTTAGCGTTGTCTTCATGAGGCAGCATGTCTCCCATTGCGATCCCCTGTACCACTGCTATTCTCTTTCCACCCGCTACAGACAGAAATGTAAGCAGTAAGTAACAGATCTTGCTCTCTCTTCTAATTTAGTGAGCAATCTGAAGACCACCACCACAGTCGCTACTTAGGCTCTGCTGTTTAATACCAATCCACATGCTTTCAAGATCCTCAAGTTTTGAGTTATTCGTATTCATACAACATGCAGCACTGACTTTAATGTAGACTATGTAGACTCTCCCCACTCTTTTCCCTCCCTGCTTGCCCTGCTGTACCTCTCTGTCTTTCACAAACAAGATAAAATCAATGATTTTCATATTTCAGTCTTGGAAAACAACCTATCAGTTTTTAGAAAGGGCATTTATACTACAATTGCATCTTTTTATCAGTGATAATTTTGTGTTCCTACTGCTTGAAACTATTTAGTTTCCAAGCACAAAGGTTATTGCTTTACCTCACATCTTTACCACATTGATCCAATTCATTTGCAAAAATCTAGGCTTGAACTCTTTACCACCCTCTTTTGTTTTCAATTTTATATCTTGCTTGATACTTTATCTAATTTACAAGAGAGAAAACTAGGTCCTCTTCCTCCCAGTTTGGATGTACAGGACTCCATGATCTGGGTGAGAAGTGGCACAGCATATTCCATAGAGCCTAAACTTCTAGCTTCACCTCAGAAATGTGGCCAGCAGTTCAAATCCTAGATCTTCATCTTTCTGCATTTTTTCACTCATCTACATGAAATGATCTCTAAGAAAAACATGCTGGCTTTTTTCCAGGGCCTTGCCTGAAGTCTTCTATAATCTGAATACTTCTACATTTGGCCAAATCATTTCTTCTGTGGTTGATAACCACTGGTGGAGACTTGCCAGTCTCACAGTTTCATTTCATGTTTTTATGCTAGGGAGACAGCTGGCAGATTTCTTGCTCAATTCTCTACCCATTCTACTTAACATAGCATTACCAGTGATAGACGGGGTTTCTAGGATGGCTGAAGAACCTCTGCTAGCAGTAGATTCCTCACTCCACAAGGAGTACTCCTTCAAATATCTCTCTAGCAGCTCTCTCTTATGCTCTGCAAGGGGAAGTTTCTTCCATTATTTTCTCAATGCATATCTGAAAAAGGGTTGATATCTGTAGTCAGGTTGCATGTCTTTTACTTTGCTCCCCTCACCTGATCACATAATTACTTCTTCAATTTCTGATTTTTCTTTTTTCCCAATCATAGATTCTTCCTCTAATGATCTTAAGAGCACCTGGTGTCCGAGTCTGTTTTTTCTTAAATGCTCTCAGTGGTGATCTCTAAGCTTCTAAGATCCTGTGTGTTCTCCTTCATTACAATGATTAGCCTGTATTAGAAATCTCTAGTCTTCTGGAGAAAAGTCTGCCCAAAGTAGATCACAGTGGTTACTTCCTGGCTGTCTGCATCTGCTACCTGATGTAGCATCATTCCGAAAACAGAAGAAGATGCATTCCCTTTTCCTCCACATTCACTGAGCTTGCTTCTGCTGTTTTCTGCTTATGGGCTTATTGACATTTGCGTAAAGCTTTGCTGTTTAGCTCCACCTTATGAGACAAAGAGAAAAATAAGAAAATTCAAACTCTGGGTCTGACCAAAGACCCACTGGTCCCTGGCACAACACCCTAACAGCACAAACAAATGCATGTCTTCACAATGAGATTTTTTCTCGCAGAAACCTCACCTTGCCATTCGCACGGAGGCAACCCTCTCGAGGGTCTGTCCCGCAGAGACAGCTACACAAAGAATTAAAAAAGGCACAAATACAGATGCTTCTGCAAAATGTCAGACAAGCCTTTCTGCCTCTTCTCCCAGAAAGCAGTCTGGAATTCTTACCTCCATGAGCTTTCTTTAGTACAACCAGCGCAACACCTCTGTCTATATTTTAAGTAGAATTTAACTGTCCTCATCTGATAAACTGTATCACCCTGAAAGACTATGACTAGTTCATTTAGAATTGCCAGAGAATAAATGATACTTCAGTTAGGTTATTATTTGAAGATCTACACAGATTAGCTTAGATATGTCATTGTAAWACATGTCTGGATTTGTATAACTTCAGTAGTCAAAAGGAAAAAGCCATTAAGGGTCCAGGTACTGTTACACATACGGGCTTAGATTCATCCCTCTTGACCTCAGAAACATACTTGAGGCCCCAAACTTAGAAGCACAGTTACCCTTGCCTTCATATATAGCCAATGAAGAGTGAAAGATGGATTGAGTTTCTCTTGAGAAGAGCCTAAAATCAAGCTGCCTTCTGGAAAGAGCTTATTTCTCTCCCCTGACTGTACAGAGGGGCCCTCTGCAACAGAAATTAGGTGGGTTGGTCCCTYGGAAAGGTCAACAGCAAGCAAATACCAGAGAAAGTACTTAGTGAGAGTGTGTCTTGTTTGAATTACAGTATTTTCCCAAAATAGACTGGTCAGCTTCCTCCTGAAGAGCTATTTCAGTTGTGCATTTTTCTAACCAGCAGCTCTTGTGATTCTGTTCAGGCACAACCAGTGATTTGGTGTGTTAATAATACCTTGGTACTAAACTAACTTAAGAATATAAAATGGAGGATGTGTGGTGTTCCAGTCTTAATATGCTTTTCCTGAGGATCTCTGCAACAAGGCCAGTTGTTACATCTTGTTATGACCCACCCCTGGGCTTTCACTTTGACTTCTTTTCACATCTTGTTGAGTTTTCCAACATCTGAAAAGGCCATTTCAATGTGCTGAGGTCATATATTAAAAAGCTGAAAGCAGGGGCCCTCACTAATAGCACTCCGAAAGTGATTGTTTGGCAGAAGTTCATCACATAAATCGCTCTATACTTTTTTAGAATCGTAAAAGGAAAAATTATACTTCATCCTCTAAGGAGGTGATGTAAAGATGATGTCCAAGAACCATTGTTCAGCCACCGAGAGCTGGAAGGGGGACTGGAATAAGTGGGTGGGGAAAGAAAAGGCCATTAGCATCAGTGAAACGGCCAGAAGAGCACTGGCGGGCAAGAGGAGAGGAGAAGGGAGTCAGAGAAGTTCTCAATAACAACCCAGAGAAATAAGAAGAATCCAAATAAAGGTACAGAGACAGACAAGTCCCTCATCTGCAAAGCTCACAACATCAGCCTTTTGGTATACAATCAAGTTATAACAGTTAAATCTAACAAGGATCTTCATCACTTTCATTTAAAATTCCTGCAAACTCCTGTTAGGAAATAGGGGTTTTGGTTTAAGAGTGGTCTATTTCAGTTTAGGTGGAACAGAGTGTTCAGCAGCTTAAACCAAGCACAAAAAGCTTAATTAAAACCAAAGAAAGAGAATTCACATAGCCTTTTGTACCACTTGAGCAACTCTGTCTTAAAGACATACTTGAAGTAAACAAATGCAATTTTTTTACCTCTCCAATCTATGAGAAAAAGGTTTTCTTCAAATGCCCAGATGTTGGGAACAATGTTTAATTAATTTTTCACCTTACTGGTTGTGTTGGTGGACAGCTTCAGTCAGTCTGAAAAGGAGCCATGTGCATACACGACATTCCTCTCTCAAACCCTTGTCTCCCCAGACTGAAAACAACAGCATCTGGAGAACTGGTCCACAGACATTTTCTCCCCATATGCCCAGAGCCAACATGCCAGGAGTTCTCCTAGGGGCAAGATTCAAAAAGATCAGAGTCCTTGGGAGGAGACAGTGTGGGGGCAGCCAGCAGAAGCTGAAGAGCTGGGAAAAGCATAGGCACTAAAATGAACCCTCGGCAGCGAATGGTCATGGGCAGCACACGTCTTGTTTGCTTATGGCTTGGGGACTCAATGCGGGGGCAACAAGRTGAATTGCAACTTCTGAGTCAGACCATCACACTCACACAGCTGAGTTTAGCTGTGTTACCGGGACTACTCCCACCAAAATCAACACTCGAGGAACAACTTCATGGGCAGAACAAAAAAGACTGGGATCTGAACTAGGCATTATTATTTGAGAATAATAATATTTACAGTACTTAACTATACAGTAGTGCCTTCTGTAATACTCAGACATTTAACAATCATTTAAAATACAATTGCACGTATACCAAGTGATGCGGTATACAAGTACCAGTCAGCGAGGCTCGGGGAAAAATGAAAAGGGTTAAATAAAAAGATGGTCCACGCCCCGAGGTACCAGATATGGCTGGAACACAAAAGGAAACCAAGAGGAAAGCTACACTGAAAGTTACAGAAAAAGCACAAACAGTTCAATTTGTTTTTAAAGTAGGCATAGGAATGCTAGTAACAGTAACAGGGAGCAAACGGGATGGAGGTGTAGCAGGACCATTTTATTTGTGTTCTATTTTGTTTCCTGTCTTTTATCCTTCTACATTGTAGGCTCAGGCTTGCAGAAAGTCTTGGAAAGTGAAACCCAAATAGAACAGGTATTTTAATATATTTGAGTCTGATCTTGTAAAGGCACATTTACCTTTGTGCAATTCAAGAATGCCATCAACTGCAGAACTAGTTGTGAAAGCAATGGGAAGCACCACAAAGTTTTTCTAGGATCCGTGCCTTCACAAGCAATATCTCGCCACTTCATGACCTTTTAGACTTGGTGTACACTGTATTCTACCCTCAATTAGAGTTTGATAATTAGGGTATGAATTACTTTCATGCACATGGGTATTCATACTGTGCATCAATTGTAAAATATTTTAATGCCCCGTGCAGTTCAAAATGACATCAGACCTTCTGAAATGTATACTAACTCTCTGGACTGCAATTCAAAGCATATGTTCTGCCTGGTCTGCTGAGGACATAATGCCACAAAACTAGGATGCCTTTAATGAATAAAATACTAGTCACTGATACCATGTGCATTATACATACTTTCCACTTCAGAGGAGAAGCAGTTACAGCTTTCACTGCCTGAAGCCATACTGCATTGGACTGTGAGTGTATCACATCGAGGAACATCAGTGCATTGAGTCAGTCTTTGAATGGGAAACGTTTAAATGAAGGTGCTGCACAAAGTGCTGCTGCCGTTTCCAGACTTGGCACCTTTGCCTCTGAGTCAGCACCAAGCTAGTACAACAGCTTGCTCCTGGGATTGCTGTGCAGCCTTTCAAGGAGAACCAAACCAGACAGCTACCATCACCTATGCTCATAAAAGATACCACTGACCTTCTTTGTATGAGCAGCAGTGTTTGCTCTGGTTGCATGGCCAGATTTCAGTTTAAAAGGCCATCTCTGCCTGCCTCTATTTTTCCAGCAGTTTCAACCGCATATTATAACCTCATTACTTTTCTGCCCTTAATTATCATTTACTATTCCTCTGCACTGCTAAAATAGCTGCCGTAATCCACACCAAAAGTGACCACATATGAGCAAGGCTCAAAACCACTGATATATTAAAGCTTTATCCCAATTTTGAATTCAGCAGGGCAAATTTAAAGTAACAAAGCAGAGGCCTGGTATTTGCACAAGAAGGCAAAACAGAAGCGGATCTGCAGTCTGAAGTTTTAACACTGTCTAGTGCCCATCAGGAAGAGCAGTGCTATCCACCTGTTTTGCACCTGCAAAGAGTGTACCTTTGCTAATCCAAAAAGTCTAAGGAAACACAGCCTGGGAATACGTAAGAAATTGGCCACAATGCTATCAACAGCAAGAGACTAAGGTTTCATCAATACTTGCATTGATTTAACCATATTTATTTCAAATTGTTTTGTAGACAAACATCGCAAACTGTAAGTGGCCTGTTTTGGTGCAGTATCACCAGGGAGAGTGGCTGTTTTGTGATTTGATTTTTTTTTCCAGAATTCAGCTAAACCAAAATAAATGCTCCTACAGTATAATGTGAATGTTAAGACTACGACTTAGGTAAAGCAGTATCTGATGTGCAGATCTCTCTCTCAGTTTCCTTTGCTCACAGTGTGGGAAGTCCTATGTGCTAGGTCATATACGTCCAACCCATGGGACCACACAGTGAGTATCTGCCTGATCCCATGAGCCGTGAGGAGCTGGGGTGCATCTGCGATGGGGCAGCTCAGATCCAAACAGTGCTTCACACCAGACGGTCCCTCTCATGCCAGTGATCTCCACACAAGAGGCACCCGGCCAGCAGATCACAGTGCAAACCAGCCAGCGGTAACTGGACACCACTGGGGAGAATGGGGGCTGCAAACATGCAAGACAGATGTCCAGTTTCTGGGACTTCTGATTCTCATTTTCCATTCATGAATGCTCCCTGCATGAGCTATGTACTGGACTGAGTATAAATTCTCTAAGGTTTTCCCAATTCCGCACACTTTTATTCCAAATTAAGAATGCTTGCACACAAATTTTGCACAAAAATAAGTTGATTCATTTTGCTTTTTTTGTTATTTTAGTGTAAGAGTGCTTGCAGTTTAGCCCCATTTGTATACTGATCAAGGTAACAATTCTCTATGCATCTTTCCCATTTTGGTGCAGTATGTTTAAGAAGACAAAACGTGAGTGATTTTGCTCTCACTTGCACCTGTGTAAATATGGCATAACTTCATTAAGTCAAGGTAATTGCATTAATCAAAACTAAAGTTCTGAAATTTTGAATTTTGAAAGTTTGAAAAGTTTATTTCAAATTATTTTTGATAGAACACAGTTTCTGCAATTAGATTTAACTTTACATTTTTCAGAGAAAATTTTAATTCTTTACAGAAAAAACAGTATATTGATTTCCAGTTTTCAGTTAAATATTTCTCATTTTCATCACAACTTTCCAGCAGAGCAAATAATTTTTGATCAGGCCTAATAGCCAGTGTTTCCTAGCCTATAAGACTATTTCCAAAGTTTTCAGCTTTCCATTTCCTGATTTTGACATTTCATACACTTTGGAGTAAGCTTAGCCAGTCATGAAAGGCACTCATTTTTTTTCCAGAGTCCTTATAATCCAGGTCTTTTATTCGCATATAATGGGTCCTACTTTAATCAATTTATCAGGTAGAATGTGTAAAAATTCAAAGCAGATTGTTTTTTCCCCTCCTGTTCTCAAGGTTGTTCTTAGCTATCCATACCAGTCTCAATACATCCAGAAAAGCTGCCTTTTGTTTCTTGGCTTTGTGTAGCGGGAATTATTTCTGAAGAAATTTATAAATATTTGCTCTGAATGCCTGAACAAATGAGTTATTTCCTGAGACTTGCCTCTTGATACCTTAAATCTGTTAGTATTTTGGCATCAGATCCTCTGTTCCTCAGTGTCTCTGATCACAGTGTGAATTGACAGCTTAAGAAAAAAGGACAAAGTAATCTCTGGAAACACTAAGAACCAAGAAAAAGTAGTTAAATAAAACTAAAAAGGAAAGCAGTTTAGGCTGATCTGGAAACAGAGACTACACTGAAGAAATGTTAGCAATTTCTGGTAGCTCTGTTATTCTGGAAGTTTTACTGTTGCCCTTCCTACAGCTCCAAAGGGCAGCTTTATAAAGACTTCATGTCAGCTACTCTCTCCAGGCTTTCAGTCGGCTGCTCTGTATTTATGAGAGTCCCTCTGCAGAGAGGTCAAAAAACACCCGATGGGACAACAAAGAATTCTGTGCATTTACTGATGGTTCGCCGCCCTCCAGCCCTGCTTTCATGCCCGTTTTACTCCCTTCACTCCACTGAGAATCAGGGCCACCTTGTGTCTGTTAGTCTCCAATTCTCCCAGTTACACTTGAAAACTGTACTGGCCACATTATTGAAAATTTGCAGTATGTGCATTTACGATGGCTCAGAGCAAGGTTCAAAGGATTTCTGCCCTAACGCACCGTGGGTGGGGAGGGAACAGTGGGGAAGCTGCATGCATTATTCTCTAATGTCAGGGCTGATTTTCCCCTCAAAAACATATTCACAGTTCCCAAAGATTCAGTGAAAACTATAACTGTGAATCGCAGGGACTGGATGCCCCTCACATAACATGAATGTCTCCAAATCGCAATTCCTTCATGCACTGCTCTGAAGCAACCAGACAACAACTGCCCTGCACAAAATCGTTTTAGGAGAGAGGAAAAATCTACATCAGCTAGTTTCAGTCTTTCCTAAAATGACTACACTACAGAAGTACTAACAAAGAAACAGATGCAAGATTTTCTGTGACTTATCTCCAAGGCAATTATTTATAAATCTCCTTGATTCATTATGTGCCAAGTCTAAATTAGTCCTTTGGTTTAACAATAGAAATGTATATGTAGCCTTGTACATTGCAGCCAAGGGGGAATGCTAGGCCTTTTGCTCTACAGATTATTTTTGAAAGTGTGAAGCAATTTTGCTCCCTTTCAGCAGAAAATTAATTTTCTAAAAGAAAAACCCTTGGCTAGGGACAGTTCATGTTGCAAGATCTTATATCTAGCTGCTCTATCTCGTTCTGAATGCTTCTGAGGGATCAGGGAAAGGAGGCACCATATGTAGTTGAGAACTACACAGGAAAAGCACGTACACTCGTACACATGCTATTATGGTGAATACTGCAGAGTATGCTCTTCTCCCCTCTCTACTCTCTCCCACAAGAAAATAAAATTAAATAGAATGAGTCCCTAACGATTGACATTCCCCAGGCTTAGTTATTTCACTTGTTGGAAACATGTCTTACTACTCCCTGCCGGAGGCAGGGCAAACCAGGAATGAAGGGGCAGTTGGCATTTTGTAGCATGGTTTTGCCTCTTCTTTAATCTCTGCTACATCAGCTACAGAACTGACAGCTGGGTAATGCTGCTATTGAGGCTGTGTCTGTCCCAATTTCTTGCTCAAAGTGTTGGGAGGTTCGTATTTGGAGCCTGGTATTTTTTCCTCCTCCCCTCCACCCAAGCACTAATTGTTCTTTCTTCTTAATGAAAGTCAGCTAAGTAAAAGATTTTAATTTAAGCTGTCAGTCAGAAGTAAGGGAATACCTAGAAGGGCTGACTCTGCTTCTTTTCTGTGTGTTGACTAGAGCTACCTTACATGGTACGTTACAGCTTGAATGAGGAAGGAAGAACTAAGACCAGAATAATTAACCAGGACTTATCTGCGACAAATATTATGAGGGAGTAAAATCTTTAAAATATGCTGCTTATTTGCAGATGCTAAAGCAGATGTGGCTTCTTTTCATGAGAATTAAAAAATAATCATGGCAAGAGGATTTTTTTTCTGTACTGTAACAGTTTTGTTATTGCTTTCTGTATTGTTTTCTGGCAGAAAACCTGCTTTCTCAAAATATGACGTCAGGTAAATGTCCTCAGTCCTACACACTGTGGCACTAGTCACAGCTGGGAGCCTGACTGACTAGGAAACAGGGTGATGCAAAGCTGTGGATACTCCTAACTTGCAGGCCAGCCTTGCAACCTTGCAAACCATGCAAGTGTCCACACTGATGTTGTTACATGGCGTATTGAGTCCATTGCACCAATACAGACTCCTCCCTTCAGACTTCCCAGGATTTACACATTTAAACCCAACTTAGAACAATCCACTGAAGTGGAATAAACAATCTCAGGTAAACAACATGGACATAAAACTAGCTTTCATTTCCTCTCTGGTTGTTTTTAATTACTGTTTAAAATAAGCATTTTCTCCGCTGTTATTGAGGGGAGGAGGCGTCACCTCATTAACTCCCTGAGCAGCTTGTGGCACCAATGCACCAGGGTGGCAGGTCTGTCCGGGGGACAGGGAGCAGCCGCAGGGTCCCCATGTCCTCGTGCTGCCACGGGCACCCCAGGATGAGGCCCTCTCGGGTGGCATGTCCCAGCCACAGGAGCCACAGGGTGCAGGCAGTGCCTCCCAGCCCCCCGAAGGGCTTGCTCAGGCTGCCTGCATGTGCATGAAAGGGAGGGGAGGCTGCCTCGTGCCTCCTCGATTCCTCATTACCCTATTTTTGGAGGGTCTTTCAAGCTATTCTACTGGGTTTTTTCTTTTTTTTTTTTCAACGCTGCATGCTTTTTCTCCCCCCGTCCCTCCTTCCATGATTTCAACAGGAAGTGGTGTCTGGTTTTATTGTCTGCTTTGACACTCATTTCCTATATGGCGTAGGAGGAGGATTTCTATAAAAAGCTATACATATATCTGTATCTATTTATGTATGTCATAGAGGGAGAAAAAAATCAGCCTAAAATGAGACACAATACAAGTCCTGATTAAATTGCCAAATTAGTTATGTTTGCCATGTTGTAACATTACCTAGTAAGAAACTGAAAAAAAAAATAAAAAGAGAAAGATATATACAAACAGGAAGGATGGTATTTATGAAGTCTGAAAGCATTAGCCTTCAATCATTTTGGGTGAGATGCTCAGTTTGACTCGTTCAGTTACTTTGTCAAAGGCCCTCAAGTCCAGCTTTCTTTTCACTTTTAGTGTTTGGGGATTCTATATTTGCTATTCACAGCTTTATATTAATTCTGGCTGCCTGGACATTTTCATTATAAGAGGGAAAGGAGGAAACGAAAGATAACTTATCGGGCATTGTTCCTGTTTAGGTGCTCCTTTGAGATTTCCTTTAGACTGGAATGTATTTCATTAATTCGGGGGACATTGTGGCATGGATGTCTAATTAGATCTGCTTAATGGATTTCATGTCACATGCGCATGTAAATCTTCCTATGAAAGACAAGGTTTGTACTGAGAGATAGTATCATTTATTAGACCCCTAGATATAACTGAAAAGATTTTCAGTTTGCCTAAAAAAAATCTTTAATACTTTGCTACAGACTTCTCCTTTCACACCTCTTCACACACCCACAGCTACGCTGACTGTAACACTACAGTCTCTTAATGGTCTTCATGTGTTACAATTCACTCTGCTTTTCACTACTGCTAAGAGCTTTTGCCACATCTGTACTTTTCGTATTTCTTTCAGAATTTAAATCATCTGCCATCCACCTTGTTTTTATAACCAACTGCATGTTATAACTTACGAATGTTTATATTCTATCATCATACCTGTTCAGTGGTGGAGAGGATCCCAGATGGGGCTTTCCTTCCAGATTTTTATGCCAGACATCACCCACTCCAAGAGATTACAAAATGCTACCACATTATTGCCTACTTGATGTAAATAAGTGTTTGGCAACAGCACATACTTGTCACTTTGTAAACGCAATGCCACTCTGTTAAAATATTCATTCTCCAGTCTAAAAACAAAGGAGTTTGCCCTGCCTGGCTTGGTGGCTAGCCTGTCCTAATGGGAACAGCTCAGAAAGCACACCCACAGGCCGCTTCCACCTTTCAGGCTTAACCCTTATTTTTTTGCTGCTGGAGGTATTTAAAGTAACTGACAAAGCAGATTCTACCCCATGTATTAGACGCTGTATAGGAATTGGTAGCTAATTTACTTTTTTTTAAAGCTGCACACTAGCACATTCTGCAAAACATGCAAAATACATTACCACAATTTGGAAAACTTCTTGTAAAAATTAGTTTGGCATCTGAAAACCGAAGCTGTAGAAATAAATGTTTTCCTTATGAAAAAATTAAATTGAGTTTTGATTAAATTCATGCTTATTAAAATTAAGTACATCTTTGATACCTAATGCAGTCTCACCTTAAAATAATACTGCCTTTTTATTTTACAAAATTACATCCTTCTCCAAGTCCAAACAAAGAAATAAACTTTCTTAATGCACATCACTTTATGTCCTTTTCAATTTTGTTAATAGTTTTTCAAAATAATACCTTTTCATGGCTCTTCAGAGAGCCGTAAATTGAAAGTGGGTTTTGGTATACAGAAGATCAACTTAGCAGATTTGCAAAAAGCAAGCACATGCTGACAGAGCAGAATTTTTAAACTGGGTAAGCTGGAAACTGGTTGCCACGCTTATCCATTAGTCTTAGACACAAAGACCATAAAGGGTTCAACTGCAGTCCACATCAGTAATGACTAAAAGCCATTAGCGTACGTAATGGCTGCTCATTGGTCTCTATGAAATGAATTGATGGTCTCAGCTCAGTTCACACTGGACAGGTGGCCACATCACAAAAACTACCAAGCATTAAATGGGCATGAAAACTGAATTATTCTCTCCCCTCTAGAAGGCTATTTCTCCGGAGCGCAGTTGAGACACTTTCAATGGGCAGTGCAGGGAAGCAGGCTTTGCTGATGTGGTGCCTGTCAAGTGGATGAACAGACATTTTCGATTCCTAACACTATCAATTAGCTACTTTTCACAAACACTAAATTCATTTTTTGGAGGGAGGAAGAAAGTCTGGAAACTTATGATAAAGTAGGGGGATTAATAAAGGCAGCTGGTTTACAGGATAAAGAAGGGCCTTTATCAGCTGCAGTTCAATCTACCAACTTAAGAATACATGAAATCACAGGACTGGCTTCAACATCAAATGAAATAAAAAGCTAAAGTGAAGTATGTATTTGTGGAAATATTTCTAAAAGATAAAGAAAGAAGGATACCTAAGATGGAAGGTCATGCTAAGCATTTCCCCCACTCTGTAAAGTTTTAAGTACTGAATTTAGTGTTGTAGTAACATAGAGAATAATACTTGTCAGAGATTTTCTTTAAGCAGATGGATAAAGGAGGGATCCAGGAAAGAATCTCCGCTGCACAGAAGCAGAGGAAGTTATAAGCTTTCGAATTACTTTGTGTTTGCCTGCTGCTTTGGACTCTCTATTTTTTTCTAAAACTTAAAACCTCCTCTCGAGCTTCTGGTTTCCTATTTCTTCAGGGTGCAATTTCTCAAAATCGTATTTTATTCTGAAATGCACTAAAGCATCGAGGCAAAAAGGAAAGATGAATCCTGTTCAATCCCTCTGTTGTACTGCAGTAAGAGCAAGCAGGCGGGAAGGTGTAAGTGTAGGAGGAAGGCAGGGGAAGAAATGGGAATGGAATAATCTCCTCACTGCAATTGGGTTTGAAGATCCTGAAAAGGCAATAATAAGCTTCCAAGGCACAGTTATCTGGTTATGGAGTAGAAAACAATTTTCAACCCTAACTTGATGTCATTTGGCATCTCCTTAATCAGCAGGATGAAGAACACACTTATTTTACGCGGCTATGCAGTACCCACCACCAGAGATTCAAAATGCAGTGATGGCCAAGTGCAGACATCAGAGGCTAGTATTTGGATGCAAAGAAGTGAGAAATACAATTTATTTCTCAGGATGAGAGACACAATTTATGTTTTATCAAACTTGAGTTATAATAGGAGTTACATAACAAATAAGCTCAGCCACTCTTTGCTGACTACCAAATAGTTATCAAATATTAAAGAGATGAGCATGAGTTCAGAAAGAGGATTGTGCAGTCCCAGTATGGCAGCCTTTACGTGTGTGTAGGTGCGCCTGCGTGTATGCGAAGAGGAGAGTCTTCATGCCAGCGTGGAACCTGAAGGCTAACCGGTGAATAAAACTATAAATTTCTGTTCTCTGGTTTGCACTTCCTCCTCTAACTTCTTCCTTCTGCCTCCCAGTGAGTACGTGACGAGAACACCTCTGAGAGAGGTGTGAGCCAAGACCCTTATAGGGTCCCAGTGACACTTTAGGCTCCTCAGTCCCAGTGTTCCCAGGAGGCAGGAGTCCCAGAGAGCCTGGGCGGAAAGGAATGGCAAAGAATCAGGCCTGGTGCTCTTTGCAGCCACGCTGTCAACGAAGTGGCCGCGTGGTGGGCTGTTCATAGGAAGTCCCCAGCTCGCACAAGAAACCTGGCCTAATAGTCAGAGATGGTGGCGTTACCAACCCTCACAATAACTGGGACTTGCTGAGATCCAGTCATGGAATAACACAGAAATCTCAGCTTTTCCTGACAATAATAGCTGCTAGCTAGCCCCTGTGAGTAAAGTAAACCTTGCAACTTTAAAGTAAACCTGTGGGCTTTCCTAGACAGGAGGAAGGGAAAAGGAGGCTGCCCCTTGAATTGTCAATGTCTGGATTTGGCAATACTGGGGATATGCCTAGAAGACCCAAATCAAGCTTTGGGAAGGAGATGAAACAGAACAAAAAGCTCTGTTGGACATCTTTGAGACTAACCTGCAGTTTAAATACACTTTCTTGTAGTGCTGAGCTAGCAGGGAGGTAAGCCCTCATGGCAGTGGATGAGGCTTTTCAAGTGGATCAAAGACCTGGAAGGCAAATGGGAGCGGGATGTTTCCATCGAGTTCCAGGGGGCTCTGCAATAAGATGAAGCACAATTTGATTCTTTTTCCACTCTGTGCTGACATAGCAATTTTCACAGAGGGAATAAAAACAACTCCACGAGTCATGGTGATCAAGACAGAATCGCTGACTGCTTGATTTCAAATGGTACACCAGTCAGCATAGGTGAGTCAAAAAGCACACTGGACAGATAGATGAAGAAACTGCCTCTGTTACACACTCCTATCAACTATTCTGAATTTTTAATCCTGGAGAAAAAAAACTTAAGGACAAAAAGGGAAACTGAAAAGCATCAGAAATGTTATTGCAATATAAATAACCTTGGAAAAAAATATTTTTTGGGAGTGCCCCAAACCCTGAACCTTAGGACCTGATCTGAACTTGAACACTGCCACTGTCAGGTTTGTTGAGATTTGAGCATCAGACTTGTTAATATGGGCTCTAAGGCACTTCTCCCAGAAGTCAGGATATTTAATGAGATTATCATAGTCTGGATGGAATTAAGAAAAAAAAAACAGAAATGACTTATCATAGAACTTGCATTTAAATTATAGGTGATTTGATAAAATACTGAGACATATTGAATAATTACAGATTTGGTACATGTAAAAGTTGGAATTTCTGTTTAACAAAGGTCGATAACTTTACTGTGGAAGAACCTTATTCTGGTCATATACTGTGGAGTATCATATTCACATAAGTGTGTAAAGTTTCTTAATTTATCCAGAAGCCTTTGCAACAAGCAAAGTTGCTAATGAATTTCTGAAACTCTGTCTAGTCAAAATATTTTAAATTACTAACAAGAAAAAGAGATTTATCTGCTACCAACAATTTGGGTGGAGGGAGGTCACTTTTTTGGATGCTTCACAAACAAAAAAAAGATAAAGAAGGTAGTTCCATATCTGTATTTCAAAGAAAATTAAAAGTCAGATCTAACCAGTTGTTTAAATGAACCCCAAGAACCAAAGAAAAAAAAAGAAAGAAAAGAAAAGAACCAGTGAGAAAAACTATGCTAATATGTCCTTATTTGGAAGATAATTAATGAATAAGCAAAAGCCAGGCAATTGAAGTCAGAAATGCCCTTTGAGAGGATAAGAAATTACCGCTTGAGAGACTCCCCAACATGCTTGGTAACTTGTTGCACTGCTGTACAGGTTTGACCAGCCTAAGCTGCTCTTAAACTGCCCATTTTTCTATATGCTCTAAAACCCAAAGATGTGCATTGAAAATTGCCCATCTCATGATATGTGGTCTGCATTTGAGATGACAAGTTCCTGAAATACAGTCTCCTCACTCCAAAAATGAGTTTCTCCCCAGTTTTTTTGTCATGCTCATACACCGTGTCCTTCACGGGCTGAGCTCAGCCCCGCGCAGACGCAGCCTGGCCCACACGTAGGGACGATGGCTCCCGCCTCCCCAGCCTCCTTCTTGCAGCTCCACACCTGATGTCAGCACCCACTGCAGTGAACCACATTTCATGCAGTAATGTGTTTGTTCTTAAACTTACTTCTTCAGTGTATTAGTTCAACTTGTAATAAACTAATACACTGAAGAAGTAAGTTCAAGGATTAATGTCATATTTACATAAATAGCAAACCCCCTTTTTCAGTGCTAAATGAAAGCCTACCAACCTCTAGCTAGGTCTAATTCGGCAGTGTTTGCCATAAATAAATGCACTTTAATGTTAACTGCTAGCATCACAGCTACGCTCGCTCAGTTTTATAATTCAGCCGATGTGATTCCTTTCATCAAGCAGTTCAGTATACTAATGTTTTTTTCCCCTCCAAATCATCTGTGCCTTTGGGGCTTCTTTGGGTTTGTTTTCAACAGAAATAAGCCATGGGGTATTACAGAACAGACTGGTGGCAGACTGAACTCTCCCTTGTAGGTTTATGGTCAACAGGCATCAATAAAAGACTATAAAGAAAAGTTCTTCTTAACTGCCGCTTAAAAGGGCCAACTTTCCCCTGAAACTCAAGTACGGGACTTGAATGACTCAAATAAAAAGAAAATTCGAATGATAATCATGCAATGATTTATACCAGGCACCTCCGTATTGAGCAACACCCTGGGACTCCGATTTTCTGCAAAGGCCCACAGAGAAGTCTCACATTGCTTTCCCCTCACAGAGGGGTCTCCCCCCTTCCACATGTTCAGGGGTGCCTTGCTCACCGCCAGGTCCTATTGCTGTGGTGTCTTATGCCTCCCTGGAATTTGATCAAAGACCCAGCCAATAATTTTTGTAGCCCCATACAATCTCACTCCGAATATCAGCTTCTCTTTCAAGCACAACTATTTGTATTTGTTGTTTTCAACTGTGCATTAAAAGCCAACTGGCACAGGAAGGAAGCGTAGAGGACAGCATAGAGGATATACATATTTTTTACTACAGACATGTTAAACCCACAGTGTTCTATTATGCCTAGCACTACAGCGACATTAAGTAAACCGTTGTTGCACATCTATCTTAAAAACTGTCAGGTATGCTTCCCTTGTGCTATCCCTCTTTAGTTCCATGTGGTAAAGTATGTCTTTTTCTATAATAATGTTACAAAAAATTAACAGCTCCCCTAATTACTTAGCACGGCTGCAGAGTGTACAGCACAGGTCGAGCTGAAGCACTGGCAATTGCTCTCCTACATCCTGTGCTCTGCCTCTAACTGTCCCCATTCCCTCCCTCTCTTTTTCTCTAGAATATATATTTTTTAAATCATTGCTTCTCCTTTACCCATACACAGCTATTGTATGAGCTTGGGCTGATATCTGGGTTTAATTAACCATACTTGTATAATGTAACAATAGAATTTCGATATGACTGCTATGTTAGAAAGAGTGGAGTAATATAATGGTCTACTGAAGCGTAGCATTGTCTGTTAAATTGAAGGTGCAGCATCTCCTAAAACACAGCAAGCAAAGCCACCCACATACGTCATGTATTATTAAAACACCCTTATTCAATTTCACTCTCAGATAGTCTTCTGAAAACTGTATCTTGTAAAAACATAAGGTGGTCTGAAACTAAATTCATATTGGTTTATGATGAAAAAATGCCCTCCTGTCACCAGCTGGAAACATTATCCACTCAGTGCAGAAAACGGGGGAAAGGACTGCAGCAAAGAAATTCATGCCATTAGATCGGTGTAAGAAATGTTGCTGCTTATGTGTATATTCTCTCATTACTTGATACCTCTGCATGTTTTCTCATTTTGTTTATTTTCAGAATATCTAATGTGCTGCATGTATACACACACACGTGGGAAAAAAATGCTGCAGATGTGTCAACTATTCTGTGTTGATCAATGCGTTTCAACAGTCCAAGCACACAGGTAACATTTTTGCTGACATAATCAATGGAAAAGTCACACCACCAAAACTGCCTGTATAGATGAATTTGGAATGACAAAGGAGGGACTATGTTAGTCAAATTTAGTTTAGATACAGAGATGTTTGAAATCTTCAGGGATCTGAGTGCTGGAGCTAACTAGGAAACAAATGTTACTACACTTGTCTACACTTGTCTGCAGCAAGATCAGTGCGGTGCTGTTAGGAAAACTCTTCCTCTTTATGAAAACGTGATTTGTCTTTCTCCCTGTTCTGCTCTAAGGCAAAACAAGAGGTTTCAATGTTTTCCACAACAGCTCAGCAGTTAGGGTATTAAGTGAGGATATGAACAACCAGACTCCACTGCGTGGTCTGCCCAGTTCAAACCAGGGATTTCATCACCAGTCTCAGATCTGAGGGAATTGTCCAAAATATTATGTTCTGCAGGCAATTTTCCAATGCTGTCCTGTCCAAAGTGTTCAGTTTTCTATAAATCACAACGTTCGCTGTGCTAAGGTGAGTTCAACGCTGCAGTCTGTAGATGGGACACGCATAGAAGACTGGGAGATGAAGGTTCATGGACAAGGTAAAGATAATACAATACGCCCTGGAAAAGTGTGGAACAGCTTTCACAGCAGACACTGAAAGACATCAGAATAGGAACGGCGTCTAGACACACGGGAAGTGGGCGAACAAGGTTTGCATCTTTAACCTGAATCAGCACAGATCACTATCATCCTAAACGGACTTCCAATCACGTTAATCCTTTTCCCAGACTAGCCAAAAACTTTGGTAGGTTTACATTATACTGTGATATCAATGGCAGGTCTCAGGACCTGCCAAATGTACCCTGTCAGTGTATTAGCCTCCAATGGTCATTATAAACAAGCATGTTGTACCCTGTCACACAAACCAACACAGATGGAAACATTCAGGATTCCATAGTACCAATTGTCAAAAAAGGTTTTATTATCTAGCAGTGCATAGTTTTAGATGCTGTGCCAGCTGAAGGAGTTCTGGAGAGACAGATTAAGGAATGAAGACCTTAAAAAAAGGAAGTCTTTATAATCGTATCCATCAGACTAAGGGATGTTTTTTCCACCTTCCAAGAAGTGGGCTCCGACTCCTCCCTTTCTCTGTCACTGCTCCCTTAGCATCAGTTCTGTGAAGCTTCCTCTCTATTCTCAGTAAGAACTTTCAGTGACTAGCAACTATCTTTTGGCTACAATATTGAAAACTGGGAAAAATGAATCAAAGAATCCTCTCGCCATTTTGGACGTAGCCAGGACAGACAACAGGGCCTTCCAGCACCCACCTCTGTTATTTCATTCTGGAGCAGAATGTGCCAGTCTGGCTCCAAGGCATTCCTAAAGAGAGTCTGATGCAAAATAGGGCGGGAGAAAAGTGTTCTGCTTTCCCCTTGCTGATCTATATAATGGCAATGACAGGATATATAACATTTAAGCAGGTTTGGTCAGGTGGACACATGGAATACAGTATATCCCAGTCAGCACCTGGATGGCATCAGTCCGGGCAATTTGGCATGAATCATCAAGCATTTTCTGAAGCACTCAACAGGGCTGCGGTACAGCTGGGCTGACACTCACATTTGCAATGTCAAGTGATCAGTAAATGCCCTTTGATTTTGTATCCAAAATATTTAAATTTAGGGATGGCTGAGCTTGTTGCTGTTATGTTTTATGATACACCAGCAGGTGTGTCATACACTCCCATACAATACAGCACGAACAGCAGAGTGAGCTCATGGGTAGGGCTGGCTGAGCCTTGACAGCACATCGTTCTTTCGTAAAGCATGGGCTTCTTCCAGTAGCAGRGTGGCATATACAGGATCATGCAGTAGCTACAAGACAGTAATGATCACACAGTATAGTCAACCAGAAAAGCACTTAATAAAGCAGAAGGGCCATCTAAAAACAGCATGCTGCGGCTTGCCACTTTAAAGTCAATATTCAAAAGCAAAATCTCTGATCACAGGATTCTCCACATTACAGATGAACCACCAATTAGTTTCATTAGGGCAGCTGCCAGACTGGCAGCCTGCATGCGACTTGCCAAGCTGCAAATATGGTAGCTGGCAGTGCAGCTTTGTCTATTTAGGAAATAGGCACCTTTACTCTGAGATGGCATCAGAATGTGATGGAAAAACAAAATGCAACTTTGAAGCGCCACGGACCTCCTGTGTCATCTGAAAAACTATGCCTGCAAATCAAACAGTTTCATTTTTTCCCAGCTCAGGTGCTGGGAAGGTCTTAGGAAGAAATGAGTGAAACCCTTGGTCAGTCCTATGTTTTTTTGGATTTTAGGTTTTGTCCATTAAGCAAAATCTGTACTATTTCGGTACAGATTCTGTGTTCCTTTATTCTGCTTCTCCATGAGCTATTAGATAGCAGTGTTTATTATATATGAGAGGCCAGATGATGACTACAGTTGAATCAGCATAAATACAGAGTGGAGTAATTCTGCTCCAGCAAATGAAGTTTGCCTGGATTTACAGTGTTGCAGGAGGAGAGAATCTAGCCTGCTCCTGCCCTTCCACTGAGAAAATTATGTAAGCATGCATGACCAGCAGCTTTAACACTACCACTAGATGCCAGAGGAAAAAATACTTGTTAACACTCAATTCAGAAAYAGTCTTCATCATTTCAATATGGCTCAATAAAAGAGTAATTTGGGGAACATAAGACAATTCAGTTTGCATTCTGTGGACAATAACATCCAGCTTTCACTTTCTGATTTATGGGTTTGCTTCAAGATATTCAGTGCTTGCTCTACAGTCCAGTTAAACATGAGTTGTACTATTCTGGAAGCCCAAAAAAGATGCAAAATAGACAACTGAGGATTCTTTTCATACCAGGAAATTCTCATTTGGCACAGAACCAACATAGCCAGCTGTACACAGTGTATGGGACCTGTCAGGGATATTGTTGAGGGAAAAAGGCATGAACAGACTGTAAATTAGAGCAACCAAGTTGTTGTTTTTAAGGTTCCTGCCTCCAGCCTAAATATCTCTGGGTCCTGCACTGGCTGGTGCTGGTGATGTAAAGCACAGCTTCCTTGGAGGGCGGTCAGATGAAGGAGGCAACCATAGCTGCTGGTTTGATTCTTTAAATTAAATAAAGCTGTTTTCTCCTACAAGATGCAATTTCCACATTCCGAGCTGGATTCTGTGGCCCTTGCTCCATGCCATCGGGTATTTGATGGTGGTTTTGAACTCCGTCTGTACAAGTATAAATGCTTACACAAGATGAAAAGGAATGGAGACATTGACATATTTCACCCTTGACTCTCAGAATTATGGAAAGCCAGCAGTGAATTCCCCAGGGGTAAATGCACTCTTCAGTGGTGGGTGGAAAGTTGAGTGCAGACGCGTACGCTTTCTCCTGACCACTCAGCTGGTGCCTGCCGCRAGAGGAGGGAGATGTCAGGGTGAGAACAAGGGGGGAGCACACAGTGGGAAGCATGACTGCATGAAGGCCATCTCCTACCACGAGCACAAGGCAGGCACCCATGTGGTGCTGTCTTTCCCACAGCTGCAGCCAGCTCTTCACCACCACCCCCCTTACCCCAAGCAAAACAGAAAGGAAGGAGAATGAGAGCCACATTGTAGAGAACCATCTCATTAAAAACACAAATTGTGTGCAAGTAGCGGACAGCAGAGGCACCAGAGAAAGGATTAGTAAAGCTGTGCCTGCACTTGGCAGGTCTGTCCATATGGCTATGCTGCTCTACCAAACTAATGAGGGCTCTCTCCTGAGGACACAACCTGCACCAGGGCCAAGTTGCCTTCTTGCCAGGCTAGTTTATTCCAAAAGCGAGTTTTGCCAGTGTAATTGTGTCTGCACTGGGAGCTTTGGCTGCCAGAGCCGTGCCAGTCACAAATCACACRTTATCACACCTCAAATTGGCAAAGTTATGCTGGCAAGAAGCCATAGTCTAGACTGGGGCCAAGTCTCGTTACTGAGCAGTGGTATTACATTATGCATCTTAGGTGATTAAAATCTTAAGAACATGTGAGCTGACTAGACCTTATGGACTTACAGCAACCAAATACATTTAACACTATCAGTATCATCTGATAATGAAACTTAACTTATCCTTAAATAAGAATTCATCCTGCACAGCMTGGCAGAGTCTCAGACTGTACTACCTTTTGGCAAATAAAGCCCAGCTGGGGAATGTAGCTCACAGAGGGCTCAGAGAACATGAAACACCCGAACTGCCACCAGTCTGCAGTACCACAATGGAATGATAGGCTCCAATTTTCAGGTRTTTCTCTGTCTTCTTTTTCTTTATTAAGTCATCATTTTCTTGAGAAAGCAGATGCTTTCCACAAAAAGGTTTTGGCCAAAATCCCAATGTTTTCACAAGAATTGCTTTGAAGGAAAACTTTCAGCCTGTTTCATTAAGCACACACATTCAATTTGCAACACGAGGTTATAAAGCAATGCCCAACTGTCAACCATGCACTTCCTTAGATTAGAGATGCTTCATTTTGATCAGAGATAAAAGCAAAAGAACTCGCTTAGTTAGCTCAGTAATTCTAACCAGACGTGGATAAGACAAATCTAAGTTAATGTTACGCATACTTTTATGCCAACCTTTCCAATATCTGAAAGTATAGATATTGAAATTCCTGTGTTCATTGTACTCTCTCTCTACTGTCTTCGCAGTGAACAGATCCTCTGTACACTTCTTTTGCCTTGATTCAGCACTGGCTTAGCTATACTGCTAAATAATAGCACTGGACCCCCGACGGTTCACCCTGCTTTGTTATTCGCTGTTTCAGCCTCCTCAAGCCAGTCTCTGGACATGGTCCTGGGGATAGTTTGCTCCAAGGAGCATCCCCCAAAGGTGGTATGGTGAAGGTTGCACCAGATTTATCTGTCTCCATCTTACATCATCCCCCCCCCCCCGCAGCGTTATCTTAGCACCTCAGCGTTAGTGTCCTCCAGCGCTACGCAAGCTCTTCTCCCACAGTCCCAAGTCACTGAACACATACTCTCCATTTCTTCTTACAAAAACAGCACACTGGCGGTTCCAGAAATCTGGAACTAAAAAGATGCACAAGAAATAATAATCATGTCTTAGGATCACAAAAGAGGCACCATATGGGGCTCAGAGGAGATTCAGGGMTGAGGGCTACATGCTGTAGATGTGGCCAATTTGCTCTTGTAGGGTCCCTAAACAGTGTGAGTGTGAGTTGTCCACATAAGATTTGCGGGGGCCAGAGAGCTCTCTCTGAAACGGACGCATGTAGCTATATAGATGTAACCACTGAAATTGATACATAGTCCGTGAGCTACTGCCCCAGAACTGACTTGCCTGGCTGACAACTTGCATGTGGGCAAATTTGCAAACTTGGGTGTCTGACAGGGTATTTATTTCAATGGATATAGCTTTTCTGTGTGCACAAAACTGTAATGGTCTGAGGATTCATTTCAGCTTGTGCATAAATCCTTCTGAAAATATCTGTTCATATCCATGCTTCCTTTTCCAAGCACAGAGTTTTAAACATATTAAAGACTACCTTAAGGCAGCATGCAGTATCAAGAACAAATAATTATATGTTCTAGAACTTTTATCAGCTTTATTTCAAAAAAGACTCTGTAGATTATCATGTGTTCAATAAAAATCATAAAATCAAATGACATTCTGAGAAAAAAGACTGCATTAAAAAAAGTAACTTAAGAGCTCCTTTAGATTAAATATATAGTTAGAGCCTGCCATCTCCTAATTTTATTTTCAAAACTATTTCCTTTTTTAATAAAAATGTTTTATTTTAATCTTTTGTTATTGTTAGTGTTGTCTGCTATTCCCATAGCAATAAAAAAACAATGGTAACCAGTGCAAGTGTGTGTTAAAAATAACCAACTACTTAAGCAAGTTATTCTCATTTCAGYTTTTTTAAATGTCTGCATTAATGGGCATGAAGATACAGACTATCATCTCAAACAGACCGATATGGTCAAGAAGGGTCCTTAAAATTAAGTTCTTTCTCAATCTCCAATTTATTAAAAAATAGATATACACTAATGGTGACAGCTTAGAAGATTATTTAATACCTATGTTTCTATCTTTTGTGCATGACTGAGGAGTGAAAAAAGACAATGGAGACTCAAGATTTTTATCTTCAAAACTAAAAATAATCTCCATTAGATAATCTCTACATTTTGTCAAATTAGGAGATTCAACTATTCAAAAGCAAGAGATCAGCTGAAGGGCTGTCAAAATACAGTCTGTTGGATGCAGATATTTTTAATTTGTTGTTTTTTTAAAGCACTCAATAGGAGGGGATTCAAAAACTTTAAGCAGTCAAGTTAATGCATTGTATATTTGAAAAGTCCAACTATGGCAAATAAGCTTAAGTATGAACACTGGAACACACATGACTTTTTAAAGAGATTTCAGAGAACCTATCATAATTACAATACACCCAACTTTCTGTTTTATTAGTGTGACCTCAGTTTTGATAAAGTGTGAAAATGGACCTTGGACATGAATTCTATTTGGCATTTTAGCCTTTCAGCTGAACTACTACTAAAGAATAAAGAACCTAAATTGCTTTCCCGCTTTCATTCTCCTAATGACCAGTGTGCAGCTTAACTACTTCTAGGTTATTATTAATCCATTTGAACTAATGTTTTTAACTAYGCATAAATACCAGCATGTATAACAATTTTTTATTCTGCAAAGGCAGGTTGAAATCCTGTGCTGAAACTCTGTTTCAAAGTCCCTTCCTAGATGAGAATCCACACGGAGACCAGGCCTAAAGGAGACATCAATGTGGAAGATGGTGAAAACTGCTCCTGTGTGCTCTAACCTCTGATCAACACTTATGCCTTTATGGAAGGAATTAAATCAAATGGCATGGTTCTGCCTACAATGAGAAGCAGAAAAGTGGAGGTCAACAGCAGCCCTGATGAGAACTAAGAGCCAGAACCTGCTGAGGAGACGAGACTAGCAGCCTGCCAACATTWGTGAGCAGGAGAAGGCAGCAAAGAGGTGCCCTGAAGGGAAGGATCTGGACTCTCCCAGCACGACTCAAAGCTGCAGGACCTTCACTGACTTYAGATGGCTAGAAACCAGCTCCTCAGGAGGAAGCAAGGAGGACTGGCAAGTTAGAGTTATCACTGCTTGAAAGAAAGCACAAAATGTTGTTATGAAAGGGAGTTGTGGCTGAAAAAAAGTCATGTTCAGCAAGAGGAGCTGCACTGCCATGCCATGTGAAGCACGCTTCACTGTTCTTTCCAGCCTGGCAAAGGAAGGGTTCACCAAAGTATGCTTCAAGCAGAAAGTCCTCTTAGAAAACAGTTTTAATTGTGCATACAAATAAGCAATAATACTTAAGATTATTATGCTGATTACCTAAAGTTAATATAAGCAGTCATCTCACTGACAGATAAAACACAGTGTCAAACTTATAACAATAGGACATGCTATTCATCATGTTCAGTTTTGATGATATAATTCCAAGGAATATGTTTCTGTCCATGTCATTGACAATTAATGCAGTCTGCACTCAGAGAAAGAGAGAGAAAGARAAAGAGAGAAAGAGAGAGAGAGAGAAGAAAGGTTTGTGTTCAAGTGGAGTAAAATTTCCATGTAAATGTGTGACATAGGCTCCAAATGGATGGCAAGCCTGAAAAGGAAAGATTTACTACTCAATGTCCATTTTGCCAAAAAGATTTTTTTTAAATAGTAGTAATAGCAGAGAAATGTCCTGCCTGTTAACTAATTGGATTTGTGCAATTCAGAAACCCTAATTTGTACTGAAATGTTTTTCCTGCCTCCCCTCTTTTCAGCCTGGCAGATGGACTAGGCAAAAACGTGAAATTCATGCAGTCATTGCTACCCTTAGCCCATTTAATTTACAGCCCTTTGTCAAAACTTCTTTAGTCAAGATTAAAAGAGAGGGTACCATATCTATCATAACCATCTGGACTGAAATTGGCCAATCTGGACGGATTGGACAGAAGCCTAAACTATACTGAAGAGTGAAACCTTATTTGGGCTTAGTTGAAGGAATTCAAACATAATGGACACATAGTATTCTAGGAGCTTGGCACATCAAGCCTTAGTCTCCACTACTTAATTCCTGCTCTGTTTACACAACTAGAGAAAAGCAAGTGCAAAATGCTAACAAATCAAGATGTTAGCATTTTATATCCTTTTTCTGACAACTGGCAATATTTATACAAAGTGACAAGAAATGAAGAACATAGTCCTCATGGTTTATTTTTAAAAATGAGAAAACTATTAGGTGACGTACTGTCAAGGCATCATGCTTTCAACTGAGTAAGAAAATTCCCTCTAGTGAAAACATATTGCAGGTTGCTGAGTACAGTCAGCCTATTGATTATGTATTTAGGATCCATCAGAGCTCAGATGTACTCAAACTGCCTCTAGCTCTAGGTAGAGGAGCCAGTCAGAAGAAACAAGGGGAAATGAGATCAGCCTGGTCAGCGGGGGAATGTTTGCCATTGATTTTGCCTGTTGTTAAGCGGGAGTTTTCACAGATCCCCAGACTCCTCATGACAATCAGCAGCAAATGTTCCAAGAATATTTGTTAACATCTGCATCTGCAAAAAGAAGCTAAAGGTTTTTTACTTTACATGTACCTCTCATAGCTATCCATAGCTTTTTAACCTCGAGAGTGAATTATCATGGTAGTCTCCACATGGAGCTGCATTCACACACCATCTGCAAATTAGTACCAGGGAGAATATCAGATCTGTACGCTACCTGTTTCCACACAGTGCGGATGCTACTCCCTTGACTTTATCCTCTTGCAACTCTGCAACTGAAGTGATCATCCTGAGCACTAGATCTGGATGACAAGTACAGTGTGGTATTTTTACTCATTGGCTATGGATTTTACTCTCCAGCTTGGTCTCCCCCAGGGAGAGACCTGATGAACCCTGGGTTATACTGTAAAATTATCAGTTCTCACAAGCTTTTCCTGAAGGTTTGGATGGCAGCTAGAGAATGGGTATGCTGAAGACTATAATGAGGGCTATTTTAAATTAAAAAAAAAATTTTTTTATAAAGCATGTTTGCATTTTAGATAGGCATAAATTGAAATACATATAAATAAATAATGAGGTTCCTAGGGGCACAATAGCTATGAAATTTTTTTCCCTGTAATTCTTTGCTGAGAAAAATTATATCAAGGTCAGATGATACCTGATTGGAAAAAGTAAGGGCAAGAGAAGCAGCCAGAGGAACACATTTTCCATGCAGATGCTCTCTTTTCAGTTGACTAGTGCTAAACTGTTGGCAACACACTAAAAGGTAATACACCTATTGAGGCCCTTCAGCCTAAAGTGGACGGCTCCTGGGAATCCAGCAGAACTTTAACACTTCCCCTTCTGCCCAAATGCAGTTCACACCAAAGCCACAATGAAATGGCTGTCCATTGCATTATTACAGAGATTTCTCTGCCGTGTTCCTTTTCCATCTCGTCTCACACTTTTCAATCTTTAATGCTATTGCAATGGGAGGGAGAGGGAAGCAGGGAGAGGGAGGCAGGGAGAGAAGCAGTTTAAGTGCTGTTAAAAGACACCTCATCTCTCACAGATGCATTCATTCCCCACAGAGCCGCGTGAATACAGTGGTATCGCTCTTTTCATTCCGGCGCACACAAGGAAGGCAGACACTACACCAAGGTACCTTCGTTTTCGATGCTGATCGTCTTTTATGGTGGAAAACAAAGCAGTAAGGTATGCATAGCATTTCAGAGGCTGAGGGCGAGTGGGAAAGCAAGGAACGCCTGAGCTTTCTGCTATGGTTACAAGTTCTCCGGAGGATGTTTTTGTTTGCTAGCTACAAACATTCTCCAACCGGCTCACGGTGCCAAAACTCTGACCCTCTCTATAGATGCAGACTCTACATCAAACACAGAGTTTGGAATCTATACACAAATCAGCACAATTATGTCTTGGCATAGGGTCCTCTTGATTAGATAGGCCAGAAAACCACTCTTTCCCATCTGCTGTGAACTGGTGCAGAAGTGTTCCTTGGCACCCAGGGTCGGAGCAGAAGGTTTCACTGAACAACTCAATTCAGAAAACAGCTCATTACCGAAATTTAAAGGGGGTTCAGAATTCTCATTTGAAATGAGGACAACATAACACTGAACGGCAAATGGAAAAAAAAAAAACTGTTAAAATATTAACTTATTTTTTTAAAGACTGTCCCACCTCCAGTAAAGTAATGAGGAAGGCAGTTTATTTTATCTAATTTATTTGTGAGCAAAATTCCTTCAGGTATGACGCTTTCAGGTGTCTCAATGCCACCCTTTATTGACATACAAAATACAGAGAATAAATGTCTCTTGCTGCATGACAGCCAAGCCTTGAAAAATGAACAAAATGGTGGTGGAGCAGCTACTGCTTTTAAAGACTCTCACAGGTAGTTTGTTAGTGTGTGCAGGTACATTCAAGTCATAATACTGTGACATTATGGGACAGGGGTTTCTGCATACCTGAAAATGTGGTACCTAAGTATAGGAGATAGGAGTAGCTGTTATCTCTTTAAAACTTCTATTTACAAAAATTCACTCATCCAGTAAGTAATTTTTAGTGAAAAGTTAGATTTGCACTATGCATAGACCTCCAACATATGTGCTTTCAAAAATTTGGCCTGTATATCCTATTAGATATTCAAAGTCAAATCTGTAGGTGGCTCCATTGACTTGAATGAAACAACTTAAAGTTTCTGAACATCTTAAGTTTGATTTTGATATATTTTACTTTAAATAGAGTTGACGGAGAGAAGAAGACTGGCTCTATTTAAAATGTTTTTTATTTACTTAACAGAATGGATAATATCTTATCTTACAAATGGGTGCATTTAGTTTTCATTCATTCCATTTAATTCTTTTATCAGACATTAAATTAAATAAAATAGCTTTTTTAAAGACATGATTGTATACAGTTTGGATTGCAGTAAATTAAATTTTTGCTTCTGTACAGGGCCTTTGTTTCAGTGGGTTTCAAAGGAAAAGAAAGAAAAAGTTCTATATTCAAACAATATCAATTTTTTTTTCCTAAAAATATTCTGTAGCAGTGACTTTTCTAATAGCCACCAGGTTAACCACCAGGATAGCGATGACACATCACAGGACAAAACATGTGGAAATATACATAAAACTGAGAGTATTATACAGAAACAGCACTCTCCTCATAATACTTACATGTAAATGTTTTATTTTGGCTCATTTACACTAACTAAAACACTTATATGCTTTGAATATACTTTAATCGTAAGTGAGATTAATGGCCATTGTTTTTTTTCCAAAGGAATTACAGATCTAATAAATAACTCAGTGTATTAAGTAAAGGGAAAAGTATTACAAAATATTTTTACTCTGGAACCTCTGCAACTCCAAAGGAGGGATCAGGTTCCTGTTAACTATGGAATCAGGCAAACAAGGAAGACTAAAATATATCAAGCAAAGCAAGAGTCAAATGGGGAGAGAAAGAGATGGGGATAATGGTACAGTCAAAACAAGAGTGCATATATGGTTGTGGACCCAGTAGCCAGAAGCGACCACCAGTCCAAAAAGGCTCAGACAGTAGTAATAATGTATAGGCTCACCTATAAAGGACTTAAAAGTTAACAAGATGGTATCTTTCACAGGCTTTCTTCAAGTAAAAAGGGCTGCATAAATGGAAATGGATAGGGATTTATAGGGAAAGGAGACAAGCAGCTATTAAGATAAGGTTATAGATGAATGATATAATGTGTTGATAAATCTGGGGGAGATGACTCCTACCCAGAGTGTTTCCATGCCCTTGATCATTGCTACAATACTARCCAGTTAATTAGAGTTGGGACGCATGTAGTAATTTACCCAGAAATGACGTTTCAAGGTGCCTTAAAGGAAAATGACAAAAATCCCAGATTTTTCACAGAACTGCTTCCAGAGTGCTTTGATGTTCAGGCACATTTAATGAAGACGAATAAAGCAAAGGTATAGATCTTAAAATGCTGGGGTGGGGGAGGAGATTTCTGTACAATATATTTCTGTGCAATGGCTGGCTCACTTCACTGCCAAGTCCAACTTTGTGCCCCAGAGCAGGGACTTAGATAGGGCCTCCAGCCCCTCAGCTGAACACCCTAGAGCCACCCACAACACCCGGCCTGCTGGGGGTTGACCCCCCCGTTGCCGCAGTCTGCTCAGCCTGCTGCACGCATGCACAGCACGCTGCACGCTTACCGCTCTGACAAGGAAATGGGGCTCCACTTGGCAGGCAAATACTCAACCCTCATGCCTTAAGACACCCTTGCACAGACAGCATAATGTAGGGCTGAAGAGCCCAAGCTATCGCAGAGAAAACTGGATAGTCTGTGGGACACAGAGAGCTTCACTGCCTCTGGTCCCCAAAGTGGTACAACTTGGGGTTTGGGTGATGCTGCAGCACAGTGAAATAGTCCCGACTCCCTTTATCAGGATGAACTAGCTCAGGCACTCTTCTACCCAGACCGCTCCAGGTCCAGCTCTGTCAGTATGACACCCAGAGCTCTACATACTGCTCTGTGGCAAAACGCGCACGTTTTCCTTGCTTAACAAATATTTAAGCAAGCTGTGCAAAGAGGGAGCCCTGTCAGCAAAGCAGGCAGTGTTCTGGGATGGACTGCTCCCTTTCACATTTATAGGAGCTGTTCCTCGAAATGGGCTCAAGCCCCCCCAGGCTGTAAAGGGAATTGAACCTCTCCCATTTGGGGTCTGTGGCATAATTGTTTGCAAATGAGTAGAAAGGCAGTGGGTCCAGCCTTCGTCTCCAGTTGTCTAACCTAGGCTTTTATCTTGTTTGCTTTACTGCAGACCATGAAGATGAAATGTGACACAGAAAAAGAAAACACTGGAACAAAATGTATTTTTTTTCATTTCCGGCAAGAAAATAGTGTTTTGGGTTGATTTAAACTATTTTTGTCTAGTCACTTGCTCTCAGTCATCAGCGAACTGAAGAGTGAATAAGTGCCCTATGAATTGCTATTTGGAAATTTTTATCAAATTCTCCCTGCTTTGTTTTCCTTCAAAACAGGCAACACACATGCATGCACATGCATGCACACACATGCACAAAACCTTTTTAATAACTTTACAAACAAAAGTCACATAAAAGTAATTAAAAACTATTAGAGGCATAAGTTAAAAAAAATCCCCAATCCTTTCTTTTTTAATGTATTTTTGGGGGAGGGGTGTTTTTTTATTACTGATTTTAGGAGAAAATATATATCCATTTGCTCATACTTCAAACGGTATCTAGGATATTAAACTTATTTTGGAGGACAAATTAGAAGTCAAAAATGATCTTAAGTTGTTCTTCAAACCTCTTTAAGTTAAAACGTAAAGGGAGAAAGAATCATTAAGAAAGAAATTTCTGTTTCTCCTTGGGCATCTTTCTCTCTTGCAAAGTAGTTTTTGGGAAATGTCATTAAGGACAGTTAATACAGCCTTATCTCTTGCAGTGAGACCTGGCAAACTTCACTAGCAGAAAGCTGAAAGCACTGCTTATAATTTGTCTTTGTATTACAGTCACGTTGCTGGTCTTGGCTAGTTACACCAGACTATTAAAATAAAGTAGCAGATAGGAAAGAGGAGAAAAAAAGAAATAGGAGAGCGTGGAGGACAGGGTCAGATGCAGCAGCCATCTGATAGGCAGAAGGAAAGGAGAGCGGCTCCACAGCTCTGCAAGGGCACGTTGCAACGAAGAAAGTAAAATCAGCCTTCACCCTCCAGTAAATCTTTGCCTGAGGAGAGGGAATAAAACAAATGGCAGACAAAAAAAAGTGACAACTGACAGCATTTCTACTATTCAGTTGTCCAACCATGAAAATGGGTAGATGACGGTTAAACGTGTTACTAATGAGCAGCTTTCTAGTGCTTTTCATACAGATTAACTTCCTCCATGTTGCTAGCACTGATGTAAAGGTGAAACAGTGATAATATTGTGAAAGGAACTGCAGGGAAAAGCTTTGTAGAGACAGAGCTTCGGATAACTTGGAAGGAATGAGGTATTATGCACATATAGCAAGTCTGCCCACACACATATTAGTCATTTCAAAGTCTGAAATCTTCAGCTCTCGCTACATCTCCTGTAATCAATGTGGGAATGAGAGATGCTCATCGAGGTCTAAAATAGATCTCAGAGCACTTCTTCCCCAAACTCCTTCATTCAGGGGACTGGAAACAACAGTGTGCAAAACACCCGAATGAAAATGCTCTTGCCTTGATTAGCAATATCCGTATCTTGGCTCATTCTTATCAGTCCTTCCAAAACACATAAGTGACCAAAACTTCCCATCCAGCTAATTATCTCTATCAGCAGATAATGAATTATACTTCACAGTTCAGACTAATTGCCACTTTTGCTATAAAAGAACTGCTCCCATACAGCGGATGCTGAGATAATACAGGATGGCCAATATACACCGGAGTACTTTGCACTATGTATATTTTGACTTCCTTGCACATTTCAGCATTATTTCCCAGAACACGTAACCACAATATCTTCAAAACTGCCACGCAACCACTGCTGGCAAATGCTAACTTTTTTAAAGCTGTGGTTGTTTTGCAGAGTGTCTTTCATCTGAGAACTTTAAAGCAGTGAGACACAAATGTCACAACATCTCTGTGAAGCAATTTCTTAGCACCTTTTGCAAAGAGGTAAATTCTGGAACAAACATGCCCACATCAGACTGCAAACCATGGGCAAAAATTCTTGATCCTACTGTGCTATCAGTTAACCCAAGAGCCCTGGTATTGATGCTGTAGTGCAACTGATTCCAGTGTTTCCTCCTCTTTCCATACATGCCTTGCTCAACATCCTAAAACTAAAACATTTAGTGACAGAGGAGCTCAGTCAGGAGATTCAGCAAGATATCTTGAAACAGACTTTTTTTGTTATCATACACTGCTAGCACTGAACTCTGTGTTGTCATGGAAATCCTCTCTTTCCCAAAGCTGTTTAAAGTAAACAGCCATCCCTCTGCCTTTCCTCAGTTTTCATGAATGACAGCTTAACTACCACAGCCAGCACTTATCCACAGGTGGTTTTGGCAGTTTGGGGAGTATTTCTCATATTTTTTCACTTAAGTCTGGAATAGGGGTCAGGGCATTCCTCTCTAATCACTGACCTTCCTTCCTCTCAATTTCTTTTCTATGCCAGCTGCTAGAAAAAATGCAGTGCTATCCATTCATTCAGATGAAAAGATATCAATTTGAAATCTCCCACCTTTTAAAACCACTTGAAAGTCTGCATTTAAAACTCCTCCAGATAGTACATTATACTCTTCTACTTTTGGGGAAGGGGAGGAGAATCATCCCTGCACAAGTGAGTAGTATCAGTATTCTTCTTTAATCAAGACTAATATTAACAGGATTTCTGCATTTGCAGACAGCACGAAAAACACTGAAATTGCTTAGAAAAACACTGTGTTAACAAGTTGGAGCAACCATCCTTAACATAAAAAAAAACCCTCTTCTCTTCAGTGTGTCCACTGAGACAGACAATAATATAGAGGATGCTGCAAGATATCTCTTCCTCAGTTACACCTCCATCAGCATTATCTAAGAGAAAACACCTTGAAGTCTTCCTGGATGGACTAGATTTTAATGGGAAATCATCTTCCTCTGTACTATTAAGCACTGCATAATATTTTAAAAAGGTGATCACCTCAGGAGGCTTTTCCTGTTGATGCAAAATCTACCTCAAGTTCTCCTTATTTTAGAACGAAAGAAAGTAGCCTACACTGAAACTAGTGCCAAATTTGCTGTTTTCCCTCTTCAGCAGCAGCAATGAGGAATCTGAACAAGTTGACTAGTCAGCACTGCGTGCTCAAATAAAATTCCTTCCATCCTCCTGTGGTAACCGTGCATTACCACCATGTTCGAAACCAAAGGTTTTCCTAAGGTACTGTAAAACACTTAGAGCAAGCATCCCCAGAGAGGATCCTTTTGAAGTCCAAAAGGCTTTGCAGCAAGGCATGTTGCCATATGAGTAGAAAAACCAAACCGTAGGACTCCTGGGGAAAGTTGTAAAGCTGGTGAAAGTACTTTTGTACAGCTGAAATGAGTGCTACTGCTGCTCATACCACAGCTACACTTTTCGTGTCATAGGTCTCTTCCCTCAGTTTCTGGTTCACATTAAGAAATGAGAGGGGCACAGGGAAACGCACAGAGACCGAATCCTCAGCAGCACTGGCTGTAGGGAGATGCTGTAGGTGCCTAGCTGTCATTTATTCACCTTCTTCAGTCTTGGCACAAGCCACACTGGCCAAATACATGGTCCACAGCCTCCACCACCCGTCCTGTCTAACCCAGCAGATTCGTAAGCCAGAAGCTATGAAGGAAATTTGCTTGTTGCTCTAGATATATCGCACCCCAAAAATTGGCTTTCAGGTTGTTTTGCACTGGAAAGTCACCTGCCCAAAAGCCAGACTTCATCCCAGACTCAAAACACCAAATTGCAGTATCACAGTTATGTTTCACTACTCTCAAAAGATTAAATCACAGCGTTCACGTTCCACGCTAGTGAACCGCTTTGCTATCATAAGTTAAACAAAAATGTGCAACTATTTAATTGCTTCATTATTCAAGTTCTTTGCTGTCACCTGAATTTGAGCTGTCAAGAGTCTTCTCTGCTAAGTATCACTGACATGACAGCACGCTTGTGGCTGTACAAGCTATTTCAAACTCAACTCAAACTCGGGGACAGAAGGACAGCCGCAGTCTTAACACTCCCTCAGCTTGCTTACTTAGTCAAATCTGTCTTTCAAACTCCACGAATACAAACTCGGAACAGAGTCAAATATTGAATTCTTCTTTTACTGTATTTTACTGTCAACTCAATTCACAAAAACACACTGCAGAATGACTACAAGCACACATGATAAAAATATCTTATTATTCTAACATTTCAGTTTGCAACAATCTCACAGACTCATTTGGCTCAGGGAGCTACTCCTTCAGGCTGTGGACTTAATAAAGCCACAGAAACTTCAATTGTTTTAATAGCTGCTGTGCCAAAAACATTTTTATTAGCTGACATGAGAGCGATTCAAGTTGTCTGACAACACAGAAGAAGTACCATTCTTACCAGTTCCCAAACGTCCTCCTCCCAGTTCCTCTAATTTTAGACAGATGTTGATAATAATGTCAATGGACTGGTTGATACAAGACTCCTGAATCACCGGGCATGTGAGAGGAAGGCCCTCAGAGCTAAACAGCTGGATCTTGCAGCTTTTCAGTACACCACGCTCCCAGTGAGATCAGCGGATCATAGAAGACAACTTTCTGATAAGACTGCCTATACGTTTACTAAAGCCTTGGAAACCCTCAACTTTCTCGCTGAGTTGTTCTGGCCTCGGTTCTTTTCGTTTCTTCAGCTCTCACCCTATGCACATATATCAAAGACTTTCTGTAGCACTTTGGCTAGGTCACAGGCTCGGACAGTAAGGGTAAAGCATCACTTTCCTCTGCTATAGAATAAATCACATATCCTTTCTGTGGCTAAACTTCCCCTTTCACTAAGGTCAGGATAACAGTGCCTCCTCCCTCTGAAGAGAATGTCAGGAAAATACTTTCTGATCAAGGGATGAAAAGTACCACAGAAATATACTTTATTATTCTGTTAAATAGGATATGCCATTGGTAACCAYGTAACTAGACAAAGAAATGTCTCAATCAATAAAATAAAATAATCTGGATCAGTATCAAACCCACAGCTGCTTATCACCACCACAGTAAATTTTGTTTTTATTCAAGAAGATTTAACATAGGTTAAGAAAAGATAACAAAAAAGAAAATTTTAAGGAATGTAATGGTGTTCATGAATTATAACACTAACCAAGAAAAAAAAGTGTGTTGGAAAGCTGCTGAGCATATTATATATCAAAAACAATGTTACTGCTGGTTTCTCAGAATGGAGTGTTTCAATATTCACACTCTAAAACAAACCATACTAGAGCTTTAGATGCTCCAGATGCCTTTTGTTAAAGCTTTTGAAATCAGTATTATGGTTGTGTTTCATGGATGGATTTTGGTTTGTGTGTTATTGCAATCAGTAATACTAAAACAGTCTGTCAAGCTCTCTAGTGGAGAGAGACAGAAGAGCAAACTAAGGGAAAAGAATACACACATACTTTTTTAAAACCCATAATAAGTCATGTCATTTTTTTTTGAGGACATGCATTTAGAAATAAAAAAAAAGACAGATACTCAAGAATGACTCTGCTGGTAAGTCGCAGCTCATCATTCCACACACTCCTGAATTTATGTATGAAATTTTAATGGAAACAAACATTTCCTATATATTATAAACTGCAGTCTGAACGCATCCTAAGTATTATGCAAAACAAATGAAATATTTTACCCATAATTTCTTAGTATAGCGATCCAAGTTATATTCTTAAAAGATGATAGCATAATTAATTCTAATCAACATGGCTTGACAGAAAATAGGTCTTCTCAAGCAAACTTGCTATTGTTTTCTGACGGAATCCAAAGCTTGAGTGATTAAAGATCTCTTTAGTCCCACATCAGATTTCCATAAGGCATTTAGACTTGCGCTGCTAACAATCTTGACTTTTTAGAAGCACTTACACAAAATCAATGGAGCCAATGTTAAATCAATTAAAAAGTAGCTGACAGTGAGTTCACACACATGAATAAACACCCTCTAACTATAAAGGGGATTCATCATCCAACAGTAGCATTTTTAATGGGACCAGCAGGGATCTAGTTTCTGACACAATGCTGTTCTATATCAGTGATGGGAAAGAAAATACAAATCAATTGGTAACAGTTGGAGRAGGAAAAAAAATTGGAAGTGGAAATAAATACAACTGCAGATGAGTCGTCTTGTTCAAGTTGTCTTGAATTGTTTGATAAGGAAGGCTCTTTTGAATTGCATTAAACACATGAAGCAAGCTTAAAAATCTTAAACATACAGGCAAAGTCTAAGAAAAAAAGAATGAGGATCACACTTCCAAGGTAAAGGATAGTAACAGGAGAGCAGTGACTCTGAAGGGGACCTGCAGCTCATAGTAGACAGTCAAATGAAAAACTCCCAAGCATGCTGCTGCTGTAGCTAACAGGACTGCTAGATCTGTGAGGTGCATAAACAGGAAGATAACAAGCACAAGAAGGAAGTAGTAAAACCGTGTATATGGCTGAGGTGACGTCATTATGGGAATACTGCACCCAGGTCTGCCATTCTTTAGGGAAGAATATTGATAGATTGGAGCAGGAATCATCTGAGATTGAGGAAATAAAACAATACCCAAAGATTTTTTATTTACGCAAGAGAGAACTCAGATGTGACTCATTAGAAGCATTCATGTAGTTAAAGAGGAAAGAGATTTCCAGTGATAGAGCATGCTTTAACCTCGCAGGAAAAGACATGAAAATATCTAATGGCAAGTCCAAATTCAGACTAAAAAGCAGAATTCAACACTAAAAAGCAGAATTCAACACTAAAAAGCAGAATTTAACATACCAAAACCCTTTCCCAGGCAAAAGAGTTTTTCGTTTGTTTTGTTCTTTTGAACAAAAATGAGGGGCTGCATGAATGTAGCAGGGCACGTAACTGTTAGAAATGAAAACAACTTATTTTAAAATTAAAAAGAAAAAAAAACCAAAAAAGCCCCACTTCCCATTTTATAGGCATACAGACTTCCTCAAGGCTTCACTGAAGAGGCAGTCCTGACTGAGCCATCACACTCAGAGATCAACCTGAGGAAACAGCAAGCACCATACAGTAAGGCCTTGAAGAGGTAGAGTCCAGAGAAATAAACAGAGCACGTGAAGGCATAGGTAAGGACTAGTCCACTGCTCCTGAACTGCCTGATGGCCCTGAGTTTGGTATGAAAAACTCATGAGTTTGGCAGGAAAAACTCATCAAGGGGCAACGGAAGTGTTTGAAGTGCACTAAGTGTTTACAATTTTTCTGAATAACAGCACTTCTGTTGCAGCCATGGTGGTCTAAGGAGATATGACCAGCAGGATTTGTAGAGAGATATAATACCTTTTACTAGCCCAGCTAGTGTCTCTGGGAAAAAAAGCACACACACTTTTGGGCACGCAACCCCCTTTTTCTGGTGCGAAGCAGAAGCAGTAAAGTTCAAGCTGAGGAACAGAGGGGGACAAAAGGAATGATGATGAAAGTGGAGGGCTGGGGGGAAAACAGCTAGTGATGCTAGGAGAGCAGTCCTCGTGGCCGTGGTGCACCACCCTTTTCCTCTGCACCTGTTCCTGCAGTCTCTCCCCCAGCCGGCGAGCTGCTCCCCGACGCTCTCCTTGTGCCCTCCTGGGGCCCAGGTGAGCGCCCGAGGCTGGTACCACGGGCTGCAAGAATCTCTGCAATGTTAGCATTGGAGCTGTTTTAATACGTTACTGTACTTATTCATTAACTCTCCAAGATTAGCAAGAGGCGCACACCATAGCCAAGACCAACAGCAAGTAAATTTGGAGTTTTCAGGCCAAATCACAGAGTTATGACAAGCCAGGAATTTTTTTGCAAATGAGGAAAACCTCTAGTAAGTACTTTTCATTGTTCATGCAAAATGCTTTCTATGACTTGCCTCAAAATTCCCAGGAAGAACAAGATAAATCCTACAGCAAGCACTGATACAAAATTTCAGGAAGACTTTTTATCTTGGTGACGTTACTTTTGAGTACACAGTCAAGCGGGTACACAGCAAAAGGTCAGCTTCACACTCACCTATGAAAAAAGAGTAGAATACATCTGAAACATATCACCCCAAAGAACCGCCAGACCTAGTGAAAAACCTGTCAGCACAGATTTGGCTAGAAAAGGAGATTCTCCATAAAAATAGTTCAGATGGAGCAAGGCCACTTCTACTGTGTGTAGTATCAACCACTGTGTTCTGATAGCCCAGCCTGGCCGGCTCAGGGCACTCCAAACATCAGAAAATGCCAAGCCAGCAAACATTTCTAGGCCAGCAGCCTCTTTACTTCTGTTAACATTATGGTCACCACAAGAGTTTTCAGTTATACCATGAGTCAAAACAAATACAATCCTGTGTTAATGATTTCATGGTTGCTTAACTGCCAAGCATCAGACAGGTCTGCAGCCATCTACGTTTCCGCGCATGCATTTTGCTTTAACGCACTGCCTGAGGAAATAAGAAGTTAGAGAGTTTCCATGAAGCTAGTCTGGCTTTAAGACATGTATGTACACACAACCAAGAAGAGATATCACATATGCAGATTTTAAGAGGATTTGCAAACAGGTAAAATCCATTTGAAGCAATGGGACTCCCCCAGTTGCCCAGCAGGCATTTTCCCTTTGGGGTCCTTGTTCCTCTCCAGCCCCTTTACCAAGCCACCCTTCAAGCTCATCCCAGCTCCTAGCCCCCCTAGCAACCAGATAAAACTGAGTTCCTGAGATTATACATTCAGGTGCCAATACTTTCTTCACATTGTAAATGTAGAGGTATGGAGGCTGACAGCAAGCTCATCTTTTAAATACTAAAAAAATCCCAGGGAACTATAAAACTCAAGAGGTATTGTGCATTATTTCACAAAAATGTAAGAAAAAGTAGAACTTCTTATAAGAGGTGACACATAGTAAAATGTAATTCACACAGTATAAGAACATAAAAGCATGAATAATAACCTAGCATTAAGTATATATAGAAGTTATTATTAGGGGAAATCACAGAATTTTTTTTATTATGAATTTGGAGAATTCTAAAAAGAATAAAAAAGCCTGACAGGACTTTATACAGAGAAAATTCTCCCATATGGAGTTTCTTTTAAAAATCCTTAAGAATAAAAATTTATCTACACCTTATACTGCTGTAAAGAAAGTTTTAAAAAGGCTCTGGTAGGTGACCTCCAGTAATGCTTGGCGAAGCAAGACAGGACTGCTTCCAGTCTTCTGTGGAGGGCGCTACCTTCACGGCAGGGCCAGCGCACCCATGCCTCCGCTGCTCCTGTGCACAGTGCAAAGTCTAAGGGATAAACCCACATCCCTCGGTAGCTTGAACCCACACACTGCGAGCGCGGCTGCAGCGCTGTAGCCACAGAAAGCCAGTGTAAGTGCACGCTGCAGCCAAAGAGGATGGTCTGGCCCTACTCCCCACCTGCAGCTGCTCTTTCCTCTCCCTCTCCCATCTCCTCATGCCAGCATGAATATTTGCACAGCGTGCAGTGAGATGGATCAGGGAACTAACCCAGCTGAAAACAAACCCAATATGAAATATGAATTAATCTTCCATCAGTTCTCCTCCCTCACACAGCTGTAAAAACCCCAGTAGTGACAGGAGAGGGAAGAGAAAGGGAGAAGAAGCAGCACGGGGAACAAGGCAGAGGGAAATGTGGGCCCCTCGATTAGTAGTTTTATGATGGATTAAAGCAAATCCATGGCCTGAGCCTGCAGCCAACACCTTCACTCCCTTCTGCCGGCAACCACAGAGTCTTGGGCTGTTTCAGCACAAATGACCACAACACCAATGGGCACTAGGTGACAAAGCAATCGTACTGCCTAAGTGTGGTGGAGAAAAGCCTCCGAGACCTCCGAGGCAGCAAGGCCCTGTGCTGAGCAGTCAGAAGGCCCTGCACACAGCTCTGCACAGCTAGGGCCAGGGTAGAGAGGGAGGAAGATGGCCCAGTAAAGAAATGTAGATGAGAACATTTTCACCTGGGATGTCTCCTACACAAGAGACTTCCTTTGTCTTGGGTGACTTCTGGTGGCTGTCCAGGAGCACAAAAACCTTTACGTTTCTGAGGCAGAACAAGCTTCAAGTCCTACATTTCTACATCCTTAGATACTTAGAAAAAAAACACAAGAGGGAAGTTTATGTTCTATTCTACTGTCTAAATTATCAGTGAAAGCAAACTTCAGAGAAATAAGAGGAGGGTAGGAGGAAGGATTGGGATAAGTGTGATATGGGAGCACAGCTAGCCATTCACAGACTAGAATAGCAGTCCTTGTAGATATGACGCTAATACTCCTGCTGAAGAATAAAGTACAGCAGGACAGTGCCGCTGCCACTTGAAAGAGCCGATTTCAAATGTCAAGACTCAAATGGACTACATGGATTAAATAGACTGTGAGTCTTGATCCAAAAATGCTCAGCCCACAACAGCTCCAATTCACTTGGACTATACTGAATAGAACTGCTAAAGAAACTATTCTGTAATGAGGGCCATCAAAAATGGCATGTTACCACCCTCCATAGTTACACTATACACTAAAGCAAATACAGTATTTTTCATTCTAGCAACTGGGAAAACGTAGCAAATGATGCACTGGACAGAAGTACCCCAGTACACTGCATGTCAAGCTTTTTCTTTTCCATCTCTCTTGTTTTTTAGTCACTGTCAGTCCCTTCTGTAACAACATGGTGTTTTGGTTTTTCAGCTTTTAGATGTCAAAGAATATTGACACTTTGGCAAACGAGATACTTTTGCAAGCTGACATCCATGACTGCATGAAATTACAACTGCAAAAATTTCTGCAGAAAACTGCAAAAATTACAACTCTACACCCTCTGCCACCTATGACTGGAGTATGACACTGAGAGCAAACTTTACATCAAGTCTTTACAACTGAATCCTTGTATTTATGTTACTTTTAAATACTGCTTGAGACCATTCACTTTTATGAATACATTGGCTGAAGACCACATCTATCTATCCTTTTTTTCCTCTGATTGCTCAAAACTATTATTCCTTGCTTTTTAATATATTTGTATAAAATCTCTATAATATTGGTAGATATTATCCATAAAGAAAGATTAATGGTAAAGCAGCAGTATATTTGGGGAGAGAATTAGACAGAGGTGGATTTTAGTTACTGATTTCCAGATAACAAGGAACACAGATCTCTGTGTTTGCCATTGAAATGCAGAAACTGCTGTCAGGTGTGTAAATTGATGAGGATTACAGTGTTGGAGTTCAGGTCCATTATAGTCATACTAATTAATATTATGAAGTTGGCAAATGCAGCACTTTAGACAATGCGAGTACTAGGTCTCAAAAGTCTGAGAGCGGCTACTTAAAAGTCTAACATTGCTTATGATGGCTGAACCAGTGAAGGAGAAAAAAGATTAAATATTTTCACTGGATCACTGAACGCTTGCCAGAAAGATTGTACTTAAATCTAGGCAATTAAATTTTGAATTCATAGCCACTAAGTTTGACCCTAGTTCATAAAACAATACAGTATAACATAGCAGTGTTATATCAAGTAGGTTGCTTCATAGTCAAAAAGCCCTTTTACTAAGAGAAGTGTTTTTCACAATTCCCTAACTTCTTTTTCCATTTTTCACAGTATTTTAGAGTCATGCTAATGAGAGAATGTTGGGATTCAGACCCAGAAAAATCTGCATCTTAAGAACCAGGCACAAACCAGTGTGTATCTGCATAGATCTAGAAATACTTTCTAATGTCTCTAGCATGCAAATAAGTTTTTTTGATTATTTGCTTCCCCTAATGGACACAGCAGAAAGGAAGGAATAAAAGAGCTGGATTCTGGAGGGTCAAGTTTTGTCTGAGGTATTAAACAGTCTTTCAGTTTGAAGACCCAAAATCAGTTTTCGCAAATAGTTTTAAGCTGCTTTGTTTACATAAAAGAATATCTGGAGAAACTTTCACATCAACATCAAAAGACAAAATAAGATTATGCCTTCAGTTTTATATACAACTTAAAAAGCAAGAAAGCCACTCTTCTTTAATCTGTTTTCAGTCCAGTCCAGAATATAATACAGGAGGAATGAAAAGATCGTATGCATAGAACCATGTGCCAATAGGGAGCCAAAAACTAATCTGAACCCAAGGTAAAACTGAGAGGAACTGAGATCATCTGCTTTCAGCTACAATTAGCTGTTCTACATTTACAACAATAACTATGAAGAATTTGGCCTATGTTTTCTAAGAGAAACTTGTGAAGTTAATAAAACATATGCATTTTCAATCACTTTGAGCAGCAGGGTAACAGTTTTGAGATTAAAAAGAAAGTGAAGGTAAAAAAACCCCACTCACATCAATGAAAAGCCACCTGGGAATGATACTGTGTTAACCTGCCTGATAACTGCATTAACCTTTCCCTGAAGAACTTTTTTTTTTTTTTTTTGAAATTGTGAAACACTTGTCAACATGTCAGAGTATTAGTATGCATCTTCTACCCTATGTCTTTGTGTTGTAAAAGAGCAGTAATTATAATAAAACAACAATTTAAGACAGAGACAACAGCTGTCACAATACCAACCATTTAATCAGGGAATTTTCTTATAGGTTATCTCAACAAAGTCTAGCTAAAGAAGACTGGAAGGCTCATAAACATTGCACAAAGGAGTCAAGCTATCTAGAGTCTTTTCAAAGTCAGTAATAACAAATATTAATTACCTTCCATAAACTACCTTTGTGGCTGCCTCTGTAAACTGACATTCAGGAACCTTGAGGATTAATTACAAGTAATGAAGCTCACTTCTGCATTGCACAGTTAAACCCAACTCCCTACAAATGAGTTTGACCTTTCCTGCACTGCATGCTCTAGAATTTCTTATCCAGAACTTGATTACCTGCAGTCAACATGTTCACATGAGAACCAATTCCATTTATTACCCATGTTAAGAATGTAACTAAATATTCAGGCTTTAAAAATAAAATAGACATTTAACATAAAGCCATGTTTTAGTAGACAACACTACGTGAGCCCCTGTCAATTAAATAGAACTGCTGTGGAAAACACAGTTTATTACACGTGCACTTGTCTTGTTAATACGTCTGGCTACCTGCCCAAACACACAGCTCAGTACAGAAAGGCGTGGGCTGTGAAGCTTGAAGCTCCCCCAAAATCTGAATGTTGCAAGGTCAAAAGTACTGCAAGAATAAGCTAAAGAGCTGGTATATTATTGATACACTACTGATATAAGTCCTAGTAGCACAATAAGAAATATTCCCATATTCTCAAGTAATGCCATTAAATAAGTAATAGTATGAAATTTTAGCTCTATCATGCATTCTACCATGAGATTTTGGGGAAAAGAATTGAGATATAAGTTTATGTAGCTACATTATGCAAAATAAACAAGCAAATTTAACATAACTGTTAGATCCTGTGGACAGGCAGGACTTATGCTAACCAATCATGCCAAAACATACTTTCGGCACTTTTGCTTGAAGCTCAGGTGAATCCAGGAGACACGGCCACAGAGAAGACAAAAGAAAGAAGGAAAATGTTCATCCAAAGATCTCATTGGTGTCAAACATGTTATTTTGTCTCATTTCTAGAGGAAAAATTAGTAGTAGGTATGAAAAAAAAACAAAAAAAGCTCATTCTTCAAAGTTTCTTCAGACCTGAAAACTAAGTAAGTCATGTTTTAAAGGAAACATCTGACATATGAGATTTAAAGAACCTGATGCACTTGATCCTTACCAGTAGGGACAGCCTCCTTTTGCCCTAGCTAAAGTGGAATACTTCCTCTTTTATCGTGCTTGCTTATAAGTATGGGAATTGCCTCATTGTCGACAAGCGTTTGCAGTTCAGTTTGCAGTTCTGTAGACTTTAGTTGCTGCCTTCAGTCATCGCTCCCGGTAGAGAAGAAACAGTTCTGAAATGCCAGAAAATTGACAATCTCTACTCTTGCAGAGGAAAGCCACTAAATCTCACATCACTTCTCATCACCTATCCTTTATAGGTCAGACATGTCCAACTGCAAGTTAAGATTAAAAATGGCTTGCTACTAATTTTAGCATAAACATTAGTGCTGCTCTAATACACTGTGCTGTACAGTAGCACAGCAGATGAAATAATCAGCCATTTGACTAGCCTCTGACCTTGGCTTTGAATTACCTGGGGGCAGGAGACAACATGAAAAACATGCTAATGATCTCTGCATGTCTGGATTAGGTTTAGCAATAATTATAACAATAAATACAAGTACTCTCACTTCAAGATCCCTTTGAAGATGCTGACAAAGTGTTTGATTTCAGTTATTCTCAGTCAAACAAACACCATTTAGACAATACCTCTCAAAATTACAGTATCTCCTGCTTTGTTATGCAGCTGTTAGAATGACTTGGAATTCAATGGTCATGGCAGCTTTAACAGTTTTTTAATGAGTAATTACACCAGCCAATTTTCCATATGACTTTAAATTCATCAAAATGTTTATCTTTGGAAATATTCACGCACAGGTCCCATGGGAGCATTTCAAGTTGGGCCAGGCATAACATGTATGGACCTGTACATTTAACCGCATTCAACATACAACTGTTTCCTGTGTTTTCTCTAAGGGTCTCCTGCTTGGGTACATTTTTTTTAAACAAAAACACAACTCCATCAGAAAAAAAAGAAGCAAGATGAAATCAGTTTCTTTCTTCTGTGCATCTAAATGAATCTGGATGTCTGCAAATTATTAAGATTTCTTGGAAAATCAGTGACCATAACAAGAACCTTCTGCACCCCTCAATGAACAAAAAATATCATCAAGTTGTGAACCAAATTTACAGAACAGAAATAGCTGTCAACTTCATTTCTGAAAAATGTTTTGAGGTGTAAGAAAAGCATCAAGATAATGATTTACACCTTATGGAACCTCTTAGCCCTGTTCCCTTTTAATTACATTCATGACTAGAGAGACAATTTTTTTGTTTTGTTTTGTTCTTTCAACTTCTTGGAGGCTTACTGAGGCTTTATTAACAGTACTCAGTACTGAGTACTGAGTACTGAGGCTTTATTAACTACAGCACTGCAAATAAAAGAGAATGGGTAAGTAAGTAACCTTATAAAGAATTAGCTCATTTCCCTTATGTTTGTACGCTCAGAACACCAAATCCTAACTACCCTGATAAGTTGTCCACTGATGATAAACATGAGAAACACTGCCAATGGTAAAAGAAAAAACTGTTAAGTGCCACCACCATCCCAAACAAGCAAAGTTGAGCTACCAGATATTCCTTGTTGGTGCTGAAGAACATGAAAAGGGAAATGCTGCTGTGAGCCAACTCTAGTTTGACTTTTTCTTCTTCTTAAAATGCACAACTAATTTTGGGACAGATGTGATCAGAAAAACCTGCACAGATGGGTTTTGCCATATACTCTTGTATAAACTACATTTTATTAACTTACGCTTGGAGTAAAAGAGCAACATTATCGTTAAAATTAATGAATTTATACTTTATTTTGCTGTAAATAGTTATTTGTTGTAGATTGACTTACCTTTCTGTGTACTGTCTAACAGATGTGAGAAGGTAAAATTTCACCATCCAGAGTAGTCTCTGTTAGGTAAAATTATTCATAAAATAGGATTGTTTCTTAATATGAAGTAGCTATGGTTAAAATAAAATAAACACAAGTTTCCTGGGAGAAGGATGGCCACAGTTTACAGTGCAAACAGAGATATAATACTAATAAGGGCATGCTTGGTTCAAACTATTGGCTCTAACCCTTCACATGAACAAAATGGGCTAATCCTATGGTTGATGCCAATGCAGATCTGGTAATTTAAATAAATTAGCTATTCAGCTTAAGATAATCTAGAACGCAGTTCAGCCTTCACCTGGAAAACATGACTAGCTCCTCCCTGATGTCATTCCCCCCAAAAAAAGATGAATTTTCTAGAGAGAAGCAGCACTGAAGCTATCAGAGTCAGCCCCAGCCATTTGTTTTCCACTTTCCAGAGCTGGCAGGTGATAAAGATGGCAATATAGACTTAATAGACTTTTTGGGGTCCTAAGCCTGCACACACCATGGAACCCTTGTGAGCTAAGAGGATCTCAGCTTGAAAAACCTCATGGATTACTTTATTTTCCACTATTAAACCAAGCTGACAATTTACCAGAGGGGCCAAGGGAGTGTTAATCACTCCAAGTAACACCAGTCACAACACCATATACTCACAGCCCTGTGGCTGCCCATTCCCAGCCTCCTCCTCTAAGTTTGGGCTACATCCATCCCTGAACATGTAACCTTTATGTAGCCTGGTTATCTAGGGATTTTTCCTTTAATATTTCTTGAATATTTTATATTCCTTGAGCACTCTTCACACTAATTGAATAATCCAATAATTCTCAGCAGCCACATGTAGCTTAGTCTCTTTCTAATTTGAGTATGATGATGCCTCATAAATGAATTGGGGCAAGCCAAAAACTGAAGGCGTTTCATGCAGTAATGAAATCTAAAATGCTTGCCTGCATCAATTTATTAATGTCACCACAGAGCAAAAAGCAATACAGCATCATTGCTGTCACATCTGCAGCTCGCCTATTGCCTATCATTTACACACACAGACACA